>NW_024412400.1:29977978-29984105 GCF_014898765.1 Herpailurus yagouaroundi | reverse complement strand
CTCTGGAAAGCAGTGTGGAGGTTCCTCAGAAAATTAAAAATAGACCTATCCTATGACCCAGCAATAGCACTGCTAGGAATTTATCCAAGGGACACAGGAGTACTGATGCATAGGGGCACTTGTACCCCAATGTTCATAGCAGCACTCTCAACAATAGCCAAATTATGGAAAGAGCCTAAATGTCCATCAACTGATGAATGGATAAAGAAATTGTGGTTTATATACACAATGGAATACTACGTGGCAATGAGAAAAAATGAAATATGGCCTTTTGTAGCAACGTGCATGGAACTGGAGAGTGTGATGCTAAGTGAAATAAGCCATACAGAGAAAGACAGATACCATATGGTTTCACTCTTATGTGGATCCTGAGAAACTTAACAGGAACCCATGGGGGAGGGGAAGAAAAAAAAAAAAAAAAGAGGTTAGAGTGGGAGAGAGCCAAAGCATAAGAGACTGTTGAGAACTGAGAACAAACTAAGGGTTGATGGGGGGTGGGAGGGAGGAGAGAGTGGGTGATGGGTATTGAGGAGGGCACCTTTTGGGATGAGCACTGGGTGTTGTATGGAAACCAATTTGACAATAAATTTCATATATAAATAAAAAAAAAAATAGAAGGAGAGATAAAAAGTTTCCCAAACAAAAATTAAAGAAAGGAGTTCATGAGCACTAAACCAGCCCTACAAGAAATTTTAAGGGGGACTTTCTGAAGGGAGAAAAGAGGAAAAAAAATAGACCCAAAGCAACAAAGACTAGAAAGGGCCAGAAAACACACCAGAAACTCCAACTCTACAGGCAACATAATGGCAATAAATTCATACCTTTCAGTACTCGCTAAATGTCAATTGTCTAAATGCTCCAATCAAAAGACAGAGTAGATAAGAAAATGAGATCCATCTATATGCTGTTTATAAGAGACCCACTTTAGACCTAAAAACACCTTCAGACTGAAAGTAAGGGGATGAAGAACCATCTATCATGCTAATGGTCGCCAAAAGAAAGCTGGACTAGCAATACTTACATCGAACAATCTAGACTTTATTTTTAAAATTTTTTTTTTCAACGTTTATTTATTTTTGGGACAGAGAGAGACAGAGCATGAACGGGGGAGGGGCAGTGAGAGAGGGAGACACAGAATCGGAAACAGGCTCCAGGCTCTGAGCCATCAGCCCAGAGCCCGACGCGGGGCTCGAACTCACGGACCACGAGATCGTGACCTGGCTGAAGTCGGACGCTTAACCGACTGCGCCACCCAGGCGCCCCTGACAATCTAGACTTTAAAATAAAGACTGTAACAAGAGATGAAGAAGGTCTTTATATCATAATTAAGGGGTGTATTCACCAAGAAGATGTAACAATTGTAAACGTTTATGTTCCAAACATGAAACACCTAAATATATAAATCAACTAATCACAAACATAAAGAAACTCATTGATAATAATACCATAATAGTAGGGGACTTCAACACCCCATTTACAACAATGGTCAGATCAACTAAACAGAAAATCAACAAGGAAACAATGGCTTTGAATGACACATTGGACCAGATGGACTTAACAGATATATTCAGAACATTTCATCCTAAAGCAGCGGAATACACATTCTTCTCCAATGCACATGGAACATTCTCCAGAATAGATCACATACGGGGTCACAAATCAGCCCTCAACAAGTACAAAAAGATTGAGATCATACTATGCTTACTTCAGACCACAACGCTGTGAAACTCAAAATCAACCACAAGAAAAAATGTGGAAAGATAACAAAACTTGGAGACTAAAGACTATCTTACTAAAGAATGAATGGGCTAACCAAGAAGTTAAAGAGGAAATTAAAAAGTACATGGAAGCCGGGGCGCCTGGGTGGCGCAGTCGGTTAAGCGTCCGGCTTCAGCCAGGTCACGATCTCGCGGTTCGTGAGTTCGAGCCCCGCGTCAGGCTCTGGGCTGATGGCTCAGAGCCTGGAGCCTGTTTCCGATTCTATGTCTCCCTCTCTCTGCCCCTCCCCTGTTCATGCTCTGTCTCTCTCTGTCCCAAAAATAAATAAACGTTGAAAAAAAAAAATTTAAAAAAAAAAAAAAAGTACATGGAAGCCAATGAAAATGATAACACCACAGCCCAAAACCTCTGGGATGCAGCAAAGGCAGTCATAAGAGGGGAGTATATAGCAATCCAGGCCTTCCTAAAGAAGGAAGAAAGGTCTCAGATACACAACCTAACCTTACACCTTGAAGAGCTGGAAAAAGCACAGCAAATAAAACCCAAAACCAACAGATGACAGGAAATAATAAAGATTAGAGCAGAAATCAATGCCATGGAAACCAAAAAACAAACAAACAAACAAACAGATCAAGGAAACCAGAAGCTGGTTCTTTGAAAGAATTAACAATATTGATAAACCCTAGCCAGTTTTATCAAAAAGAAAAAGGAAAGTACCCAAATAAATAAAAGCAAGAGTGAAAGAGGAGAGATCACAACCAACACAGCAGAAATACAAACAATAAGAGAATATTACAAGCAATTATACACCAATAAAATGGGCAATCTGGAAGAAATGGACAAATTCCTAGAAATATATAAACTACCAAAACTGAAACAGTCAGAAATAGAAAATTTAAACAGACACATAACCAGTAAAGAAATAGAATTAGTAATAAAAAATCCCCCAAAAAACAAGAGTCCAGGGCCAGATGGCTTTCCAGAGGAATTCTACCAAACATTTTTTTTTTTTAATGTTTATTTATTTCTGAGACAGAGAGAGACAGAGCATGAGTGGGGAAGGGGCAGAGAGAGAGAGGAGACACAGAATCAGAAGCAGGCTCTGAGCTGTTAGCACAGAGCCCGATGCGGGGCTCGAACTCACAAACTGTGAGATCATGACCTGAGCCACAGCTGGTTGCTCAACCAACTGAGCCACCCAGGCACCCCTCTACCAAACATTTAAAGAAGAGTTAACACCTATTCTCTTGAAGCTGTTCCAAAAAATAGAAATGGAAAGAAAACTTCCAAACTCTTTCTATGAAGCCAGCATTACTTTGATTCCAAAACCAAAGACCCCACTAAAAAGGAGAGCTACAGACCAATTTCCCTAATGAACATGGATGCAAAAATCCTCAACAAGATACTAGCGAACTGGATCCAATAATACATGAAAAGAATTATTCACCACGACCCCAAGTGGAATTTACACCTGGGTGTCAGGGCTGGTTCAATATCTGCAAAACAATCAATGTGATACATCACATCAATAAAAGAAATGAGAAGCATATGATCCTCTCAATAGATAGAGAAAGCATTTGACAGAATACAGCATCCTTTCTTGATAAAAACCCTCAAGAAAGTAGGGATAGAAGGATCATACCTCAAGATCATAAAAGCCATATTGAACAACCCAACACTAATATCATCCTCAATGCGGGGAAAAACTCAGAGCTTTCCCAAGGTCAGGAACATAACAGGGATGTCCATTCTCGCCACTGTTATTCAACACAGTATTGGAAGTCTTAGCCTCAGCAATCAGACAACACAAAGAAATAAAAGGCATCCAAATTGGTCAGGAGGAGGTTAAACTTTCACTCTTCGCAGATGACATGATATTCTTGTGGAAAACCCAAAGAGATTCCACCAAAAAACTGCTAGAACTGACCCATGAATTGAGCAAAGTCGCAGGATATAAAATCAATGCAGAGAAATTGGTTGCATTCCTATACACCAATAATGAAACAACAGAAAGAGAAATCAAGGAATCGATCCCATTTACAAATGCACCAAAAACCATAAAATACCTCAGGATAAATTTCACCAAAGAGGTGAAAAATGTATACCCTGAAAACTATAGAAGGCTTGTGAAAGAAATTGAAGAAGACACACACAAAAAAGGAAAAATATTCCATGCTCCCAGATAGGAAGAATATTGTTAAAATGTCAACACTACCCAAAGCAATCTACAATGCAATTCAATGCAATCCCTATCAAAATAACACCAGCATTCTTCAGAGCTACAACAAAGAATCCTAAAATCTGTACAGAACCAGAAAAGACCCTGAATAGCCAAAGCAATCTTGAAAAAGAAAACCGAAGCTCGGGGCGCCTGGGTGGCTCAGTCGGTTGAGCGTCCGACTACGGCTCAGGTCATGATCTCGCAGCTCGTGAGTTCGAGCCCCACGTCGGGCTCTGTGCTGGCAGCTCAGAGCCTGGAGCCTGTTTCAGATTCTGTATCTCCCTCTCTCTCTGCCCCTCCCCTGCTCATGCTCTGTCTCTCTCTGTCTCAAAAAAAAAAAAAAAAAAATGTTAAAATAAAAACAAAAAACAAAACAAAACAAAACAAAACCCGAAGCTGGAGGCATCACAATCCCGGACATCAAGCTGTATTACAAAGCTGTAATCATCAAGACAGTACACTACTGGCACAATAAGAGACACTCAGATCAACGGAACAGGACAACCCAGAAATGGACCCACAAGTGTATGGCCAACTCATCTTTGACAAAGCAAGAAAGAATATCCAATGGAATAAAGACAGTCCCTTCAGCAAATGGTGCTGGGAAAACTGGACAGTGACATGCAGAAAAATGAACCTGGACCACTTTCTTACACCAGACACAAAAATAAACTCAAAATGGATGAAAGACCTAAATGTAAGATAGGAAGCCATCAAAATCCTAGAGGAGAAAGCAGGCAAAAACCTCTCTGACCTCAGCCGCAGCACCTTCCTACTCAACACCTCCCAGAGGCTAGGGAATCAAAAGCAAAAATGAACTATTGGGACCTCATCAAAATAAAAAACTTCTGCACAGCGAAGGAAACAATCAGCAAAACTAAAAGGCAACCGACAGAATGGGAGAAGATATTTGCAAACAATGTATCAGATAAAGGGTTAGTATCCAAAATCTACGAAGAACTTATCAAACTCAACACCTAAAAAAAACAAATAATCCAGTGAAGAAATGGGCAGAAGACATGAATAGACACTTCTCCAAAGAAGATATCCAGATGGCCAAATGACACATGAAAAAAGGCTCAACATCACTCATCATCAGGGAAATACAAATCCAAACCACAGTGAGATACCACCTCACACCTGTCAGAATGGCTAACATTAACAACCCAGGCAATGACAGATGTTGGCAAGAATGTGGAGAAAGAGGAACTCTTTTGCACTGCTGGTGGGAATGCAAACTGGTGCAGCCACTCTGGAAAACAGTATGGAGGTTCCTTAAAAAATTAAAAATAGAACTACTCTACGACCCAGCAATTGCACTACTAGGTATTTATCCAAAGGATACAGGTGTGCTGTTTCGAAGGGGCACATGTACCCCAATGTTTACAGCAGCAATATCAACAATAGCCAAAGTATGGAAAAAGCCCAAATGTCCATTGAGGAATGGATAAAGTAGATGCGGTGTATATATATATATATATATATATATATATATACACACATACATATACATATATATATATATACATATAGGATGGAATATTACTCAGCAATCAAAAAGAATGAAATCTTGCCACTTGCAACAAAGTGGTTGGAACTAGAGAGTATTATGCTAAGTGAAATTAGTCAGAGAAAGACAAATATATGACTTCGCTCATGAGGAATTTAAGATACAAAACAGATGAATGTAAGGGAAGGGAAGCACAAATAACATAAAAACAGGGAGAGGGACAAAACATAAGAGACTCTTAAATATAGAGAACAAACAGAGGGTTGCTGGAGGGGTTGTGGAAAGGGGATGGGCTAAATGGGTAAGGGGCATTAAGGAAGCTACTCCTGAAATCATTGTTGCACTATATGCTAACTAATGTGGATATAAATTTAAAAATAACTATAAAAAATTATCTTCTAGAAAGTTAATACTTATCAAATATTAGCTTCTTGCATATGAGTAACAGTATATGAGAAGCAAAATGTCAAGAAACAAATGGGGCAAGAACCATACAATGGAGGCAGAAATGCTCCCCCCCCCCCGCCTTTCTTTAAAATGAAGAGGCTAATTGAGGAAAAAAAAAAAAATGGGCCAGACTCCATGAACCCCTAGGGCTCCCAACAGGAGGAAATATGAATCCTTTCTAGAGAGAGGCTTTCATATCCTAAAGCAGTAAAAAAAAAAAAAAAAAAAAA
>NW_024412400.1:29798117-29977878 GCF_014898765.1 Herpailurus yagouaroundi | reverse complement strand
GATCAACAGAATCAAAGTGTAACTAGATAAACAGAGACATTCCACAATCATGGATACGAAGACTAAACAGTTTCAAAATGTGTCTTCTTCCCAACTCAATCTATAGATACAATTAAATCCAATCAAAACCTCAGCAACTTATTCCATGGATACTGACACATTCTACAGTTTATATGGAGAGGCAGAAGACCCAGAATACCGAACATAATAATGAAGAACAAAGCTGGAGGACTGACTCTGCCCAACTTACTATAAAGCTTTAGTTAACCAAGACAGCAGGTCCTGATGAAAACAGAGATCAAAAGAACGAAGTCCATTAATATAGTCAAGGGCAATACAGATGGTCCCTGACTTACAATGGTTCAACATACAACACTTTTTTTTACTTTACAAAGGTGTGAAAACAATACGCATTCAGTAAAAACCAGACTCCAAATTTTGAATTTTAATCTTTTCCTGGGCTGGCAATATGCAGAACAATCTCTTGTGATACCGGGCAGCAGCAACGAGCCACAGCTCCCAGTCAGGCACTCGACTGCAAAGGTAAATAATCAATACACAGAACCAGTCTGTTTTTCACTTTTACTACAGATTTCAACAAGTTACATTAAGATTTTCAACACTTTTATTATAGACTTTGTGTTAGATTATTTTGATGAACTGTAGGCTAATCTAGGTGTTCTGAACACATTTAAGGCAGGCTAGGCTAAGCTATGACATTCGGTAGGTGTATTAGATACATTTTCAATTTACTATGGGTTTATCAGAATACAATCCTATTATAAGTCAAAGTAAGATCTGTACAACAAAACAAAGATAATCTTTTCAACAAATGATGCTGGGACAGCTAAACACCCACATGCAAAAATATGAATACATACAATGAATAAATATAGGCTGTATACTTTTCAGAAAAATTAGCTCAAAATGGATCACATACCTAAGTGTAAACCACAAAAGCACAAAACTCCTCAGAGAGAACACGGGAGAAAATCAAGATATCTTGGGTCTGGCAATGATTTTCTAGATACGACTCTAAAGGCACAATACATGAAAAAAGATCAATAAACTGATCTTTTATTGAAAGATACAAATTTCTGCTCTACAAACATCAGCATTGTAGACTGTACAAACGTCAGAAGAATGAGCCACAGACTGGTAGGAAGTATTTGCAAAAGATAGATCTGATAAAGGGCTGTTATCCAAAATATATAAAAAACTCATATAACTCCATTTAAAAATAGGTCAAGGAACTTTTATAGACACCTCCCCAAACAAGATTTATAGAGAGCAAATAAGTACATGAAAAGATGTTCCACATCATATCAACGTCTTCATGGAAATGCAACTTAAAGCAGTTAGGTATTACTACCTATGTATTAGAACAGCTAAAATCTCTAACACTGACAACACCAAAGGCTGGTCAGGATGAAGAGCAACAGGAACTCTCGTTTATCGCTGGTGAGAATGCAAAATCGTGCAGCCACTTTGGAAGACGGTTTGGCAATTTCTCGCAAAGCTAAACATACTCTTACCATATAACTCTTCAATTGCACTCCTTGATATTCACCCAAAAACTAATGTCCACACAAAAACCTACACGCGATTTTTATACCAACCAAGAAGTCGTTAGGCAGGTGAAAGGATAAATAAACTGTTTACATCCAGACAATGACATACTATTCAGCATTAATAAGAAATGAACTATCACACAATGAAAAAATATGGAAGCAACGTGAATATATATTAGTAAGTAAAAGAAGCCACCCTGAAAGTCTACATACTGTATGATTCCAATTATATGACACTCTAGAAAAGGCAAAGCTATGGGAACTATAAAAAAGATGAGTAGTTTTCAGGGATTAGTGGACAGAGAGGGATGAATTAGCATAACACGGAGGATTTTTAGGATGGTGAAAATACTCTGTATGATACTGTCAATGGTGAATACACGTCATTACACATTTGTTCAAATCTGTAGAATGTACACCAAGAGTGCATCCTAATGCAAAACACAGACTCGGGGCACCTGGGTGGCTCAGTCAGTTAAATGTCTGACTTTAGCTCAGGTCATGATCTCACAGTCCGTAGGTTCGAGTCCAGAATCAGGCTCTGTGCTGACAGCTCAGAGCCTGGAGCCTGCTTCAGATTCTGTGTCTCCTTCTCTCCCTGCCCCTCTCTCGCTCGCTCATTCGCTCACTCACTCTCTCCCTGTCTCTCACAAAAATAAACATTAAAAAAAAAAACACACAGACTCAGAATGATTACGATGTGTCAGTGTAGCTTCATCAATTGTAACAAATGAACATTCTGGTGGAGGCTGCTTATAACAGGGAAGGCTGTGCATATGCTGGCTCAGGGGCAGGGGGATGTAATACGGGAAATCTCTACATCTGTTGCTCAATTTTGCTCTGAACCAAAAACTGCTCTAAAAAAGTTTATTTTTAAAAAAATTCACACAACAGTCTCATCCATGATAGAATGCTCATCATCACCATCTTGTGGGCAAAGAACAAACAACAAAATAAAAGTCAAGACATCTTCATAAATAATGAAAGAAATAACTACCACATTCCATCAAACCTAAGATTCCTCAATTAAAAGACACATTCTTGGGGCGCCTGGGTGGCGCAGTTGGTTAAGCGTCCGGCTTCAGCCAGGTCACGATCTCGCGGTCTGTGAGTTCGAGCCCCGCGTCAGGCTCTGGGCTGATGGCTCGGAGCCTGGAGCCTGTTTCCGATTCTGTGTCTCCCTCTCTCTCTGCCCCTCCCCCGTTCATGCTCTGTCTCTCTCTGTCCCAAAAATAAATAAAAACGTTGAAAAAAAAAAATTAAAAAAAAAAAAAAAGACACATTCTTATTTCAGGTACAACTAAGAAAGAGAAAAATACTGCCAATTAAACTATGACACAAACAACCATAAAAAGCATTCATTCTAATTTCATAGATAATAAAATGTCTTAAAATCAATGAAATGTGGTATATTTCCCTCGTAAGTTTTCACCAGTGTGAGAGACAAAACAAGAATAAAGCATCTTCAACTACAGCACAAGAATTTCAGGAAATAAGAGTAACACTAGGATAATACTAAAAGAAATAAGAAAATATTGTTCTGTACTTTTGAGACACTAAATTTGGGTAATTTAAGAACAGAAATATATAATGTTGGATTTAAATAACTTCTAGGATTTCACCTAGCTTTAAAATTCCTTTTTCAGATTTTAATAGCTCTACATGTAATTACAATTTGTCCTCAAAGGAAATGAAAATTTTATTAACATGGTAAGTGTTAACACTTTCTGAACACTCTTGAGAAACACTTTCAAACATTATCTCATACAATCCTCATAAAAACTAGTAAAGGTGGGCTTGCAAACCAGAAATGGTTGACCCCAGGGTCTATGCTTTCCTTGGCAGGGCACCAGGCTGCCTCCTGAATACCACCAGAGCAAATATGGGTGACCTTGATATACAGATTCAGGCAAGTTCACTCTAAATCCTACTTACCTGGCTGAAGCCTTAAAACGCTCTAAGAATTGAAGTCTCAAGCTCTCATGGCCAGGGAGATCAATCAAGGTCAGGCTAGCACCCTAAGGATGACAGCAATAATATTAAATGAATATTGTGGTCCTGATTCACATTCATAACATAAACTTTTCATATCAGATTTCAAGTACCAGAACAGTGTCCAATTCATTAATGAACAAAAAAAGGTTCACCATAATTAATGAATCAAACAAAAGTTCACAAAGCATCTTCTGTTTATAAATCATTAGTAGAGGCTCCAGGGATTTAACAGGGAGCAAAAACCGACACGATCCCTGTTCCAACAGGGTTTATAATATAATATATAATAAAAGATCAACACGGGGTGCCTGGGTGGATCAGTCTGTTAAGGGTCTGACTCTTAATTTCAGCTGAGGTCATGATCTCTTGGTTTGGGAGACTGAGCCCCACGTTGGGCTCTGTGCTAACAGCTTGGAGCCTGCTTGAGATTCTCTCTCTCCCTGCCCCTCCCCCACTCAAGTGCTCAGGCACTCTTGTGCGCATGCGCTCTCAAAATACATAAACTCTAAAAAAAAGAAAGATCAACACAATGCAAAATTATATATAAATGTAAAATTACAACTTTGATAAATGCTCCAAGGGTACCTAAGAAACCTGACCCTGTGAGGGAGTCATGGAAGTGTGGTCCATCTGAGGCTGGAGAAATATACCAGTATGAATAAAAACAAAAACATGTGAAAAGAGTAGTAAATTCTAACAAAGTAAATAAAGTAATAGGAGACCTACACTTTACCATAGCATGTTACCATTACAGGGATCCCCAATCTTCGTAACAACAAAACATTCCTTTACATTCCCACTATAATTTAATTTTTAAATATTTGTTGACAAGACACACCATTTATTTGTTCCAAATGTCAATATTTTGTGTCAATCACGGAAACGGGGGGGGGGGGGGGTCGTGTCCCTCCTGAGTCGACTCATTAAGCACCCACTTAAGGGCTATTCATTCCAGGTCTTCATTCTTGAGCTCAGGTTCAATATGGATATGGCCTTGCTCATAGACTCTCTGGTATAATCCTGATACACTTATCAGGCCCACGGAACCTTTCACCGATGTTCTACCTTATCCACAGGCAGCCTTAACCACTGTTCAGCAGGAGGGAGTCAGTATCATGCACAGATCTGACATGATTACAGCTGGATTATGACCTGTCACTTTGTGTAGTCTTTTATGGGTAAAAATATGTGTGCTAGCTTAAAAAAAAAAAAAAAAATTCTGTTAAGAGTCTAGGGACCTCAGGTTGGGACCCACTACCACATTTCATAATCAGTACTACACCACTATAAGCAATTCAGAAAGAATATTAATGATACACTGAGAGACGGACTAGATCTAAAACATACTGGGGTGGGGGGGGGGATGTGGAGAGAAGGATTGAAAAAGAAGGCAGGAATGTTCTACATTTTCAATGTAGAAATATGCAATAAAATATGCAATAAAAATATGCAGGCCTCATATGTAATGTTAAGTTTTCCAAAAGCTATATTAAAAAAGTAAAAAAAAAGATATAGTAAATTTAATTTAATAAATATTTTAACCCAATATACCTAAAATATCTTTTTAACAAGTAAAAAACTCAAGAAATTGTTTCCATTTTACTTTTTTTTTTTCTCATGCCAAGTTCAAGATCTGGTGTATACTTTACACTTACAACAGCCCTCAATTTGGACTAGTCACATTTGAGGTGCTCAATAGTCACACATGGCCAATGGCTATTCTATTGGAAAAGCACAGGTTTAAAGTATACCCTGGGATATCCCACTTAAAAAATCTGGCCCAAGTGCCCCAAGAATTAAAGATCTCCCAAACCTAAACTTTCAAAACCTAAAATCTTGGGAGTTTAAAAATGACTGGGCTAGAAAGAGTGCTGTTATTGAAAAATGCAAAAAATATCTGTAAGACATTTAAAAGAATGTTTCTTTATCTTTGTTTACAATGTTTAATTCTGGAGGCACCAAAAAAGCAGAAAAGGTCTCTAAGATAACCACTTTAATTCATCGATCTATACATCTACCCCTCCAACCAGCCACCTAGCCTTTCCTCCACTCACCAAATACCTATGCATTACAATCGACTTGGCAGTCACTTTCCACATTCTTGGGCTACACAGATACACAAAAAGTCCTTCTCATGATTCCTTACTGGTATTTTTGAAATATACTCATATATACTAAGGTAGCCACTGCAATATTGTAAAATAAAGATTATAACAAACTGTTCATTAATAGAGCTCTTACTAAATTAGAACTTAATTGAATGGTACAGCCAAATACTCACAAATCAACCAGGCAGACTATGTGTACAAATGAGGGAGAAAAACAAAACAACCCAACCACATCATATTGTTTAAAAAAAAAAAACAAAAACAAACAAAACAAAACAAAAAACAGTGGGCAGAACAGACTATTAAAAAGAAAAAAAGAGGCACCAGGTGGCTCAGTCAGTTAAGCATCCGACTTTGGCTCAGGTCATCATCTCATAGTTTGAGAGTTTGAGCCCTGCATCAGTCTCTCTGCTGTCAGCACAGAGCCTGCTTCAGATCCTCTGTCTCTCTCCCTGTACCCTTCCCTTGCTCTCTCTCTCTCTCACACACACACACACACACACACACACACACACTCTCTCTCTCTCTCTCTCTCTCTCTCAAAAATAATAAATAGTTAGAAAAAAAAGAAAAAAAAATTGAGGTGCCTGGCTGGCTCAGTTGATGGAGCGTGTAACTCTTGATCATGGCACGGAGTTCGAGTCCCAGGTTGGATACAAAGATTGCTTAAAGGGGCGCCTGAGTCTCTGAGTCGGTCAAGAGCCCGCCTTCAGCTTAGGTCATGATCTCATGGTTTGCGGGTTCGAGCCCTGCATCAGGCTGTGTGCTGACACCTAAGAGCCTGGAGCCTGCTTTGGAGTCTGTGTCACCCTCTCTCTCTGCCCCTCTCCTGCTAGCACTCTGTTTCTCTCTCTTTCAAAAATAAATAAATGGAAAAAAAAAAAGGCTGCTTAGAAATAAAATCTTTAAGAGAAAATTAAAGGGTACACAGATATATCTGCATATACATAGACCATCTGAAGGGTACACAGAAAAATGGTTAAGTTATTACCTCTAAAGAGAAGACCTAGTAGGGATGGGAAAGGCAAAATTACTTTTCATCTAATATTCTTTTTTTTGTTTATTTGAGAGAGAGAGAGAGAGAGAGAAAGAGACAGAAAGAAGGAGAGCAAGAGAACATGTGGGGGAGGGGCAGAGAGAGAGGGAGACAGAAGACCCAAAGTGGGCTCCATGCTGACAACAGAGAGATTAATGCAGGGCTTGAACTCAGGAACTGCGAGACTATGACCTGAGCTGACGCCAGACGCTCAACCGAATGGGCCACCCAGGTGTCCCAAACCGAATATTCTTTTTAACCTTTTGAAATTTGGTCCCATTACATATATTACCTATTCAAAATATAAATGAAAAGGCTTAATGCTCACCCTTAAGAACTCATGGTAAAGTTGGAAAGACAAGAAACAAAAACTAGTAAAATGTGATGTAACATCAGTGTGCATGAGGTACAAAGCAGGGGATGGTATGATTAAATCTGCTGCTTGGATGACAGAGAGCAGAATGTGTTACATGGACTCTACTTATCTATAAAAATAAGATATGAATGGTACCTACACCTTCAGACTAATTCATCCTACAAATGTCCTTTCCTGACAGACCAAAGTAAAGTAAAATTGTCAGACTTCCAACATTCTAGGAAACCCTTACCCTGGTATTGTTGACTCTGTACAGAGCAGAGCTGTCAGTGATCGATGTCTGAGTGTCTCTATAAAGGCCAGTTAACAACTGTTAAAAAAACAACAATATGAGGGAGATCAGAGTAAATATATAAATAGCAAATATAAAGAAAATAATTTTGTTCTAACTCTCTAATGGGTCAGGTCAAATAAATGAGTATTGCTTGCAACAACTGAAAAGGACTATATTGTTTTTTCCTTATAGAAAAATCTAATTAATTACATCTTTATTCCCCTCTCCACAATGAAAGGATGGGGGGGAGGGGGGAAACTAGTTTCAAATGGTTAGTGGCCAAATTTACCAACATTCCATAAATATTTTTAATCATCACAAATGACTGCAAATTGTATTTCTGTAGTAGAAAGGAAATAATTTATCCTCTCAAAAGGAAGAATAAGAAGAAAACCTCTGCTATGCTCTGTAACAAAAAATGGTTTAAAATACTAAAAAGATTAAATATTCGTGAAAAGATGGCTAAGTAATCCAATATGTCAAAGAATCAATCTTTTAAAAACCTTCCTTGACAAGTTCTCAGAAAAGTTTGTTACACAACAAATTATACACCCTACAGACATCACTGTCTTTAATCTTTCCACCTTTTCTGGCATCCTTGGCCACAAGAGAAGGGTTACATAAAACCCTTAAATGGGATAAGGACTAAACGTCAGTATCTGGCAAGTGCAAGAAAACAGAAATGGTGAAAAAAAATTCAGTTTATGAGTTTTTCAAGAGTCCTAGCAAGTTTTTCAAGTCTTTTCAAGTGAGTCAAGAATTAACTCCCCAGTTATCAGCATCAGCCTCCTTTCCTTTCACAAGAATATTAGGATGGCCTAAAATTTTCTATCAAGTTTAGGAGAGAGGTAAATCAAAGCATTTACTCTGACAAAGAGCAATGTTTTCCCAGAGTCACACAGGCCAACAAGAAGAACAGCTCTTTGACTGCTCCTTCTGCTGCGGATGAACTTCCAGAACACTGTGGAACAGAGAAAAACAACCAAAGTTATGCCTTGTAGTATCACTAGTACGCCTGTACGGTTGGGGTAGGGAAGTTAACAGAAGTCTACCACAGAACACCTCATTCAGCTGGAACTCAGTTTTTATTGTATTTTTACCACCACTACAATCGTTTTTGTTGTTGTTAACAGTGAGAAGGCCTGAGTTGTGTAAATAGACTTCTCGGTTCTTGGATTCCCATGAAAGTGGGATGTTGTGCCCCCAGGCTTCTAACGTGTAACCTATTTAACACCGTCCAGGGACTCCACCGAGTGCCAGCCACTATCAACTGCCAACCTTCCTGTGTCTACACCCCCATCCCGACTGTGGACTCCTCAAGTGCAATCTTGTCTTACCATATATTCTCAGTTCCCAGGACACAAACTTGGAATAAAGAGCCCGAGAGTCTTGGTAATAAGAGCAAAAAAAGGAAGAGGGGGTGGGGGTAACGATCACGCGCTCAGGCATAACAGGGGCCGATGAAGAAAGAGTAACCCGTGCACCCAAGGACCAAGACGTCCAAGGGTCGCGGGAGATCCTCTTTAACGCAGCACTACTCCCGCTGCTTCAGGTAACAGGGCAGGTTGGTGTAAGAAGTTAGTCTCCCTCTACAGATGCCCCTCAAACGCCTTCGCCTCCCGGCGTCGGCGATCTGCACAAGCCGAGCCCAAGCCGGGACCCCGCCCGCCGTGAACGCGCCAAAACCACCGGCCACCTCTTTACCCAGCGTCAGCAGCACTGCGAGAAGCGCCACCACGATCGACAGCAGCGTCGGGTCCCTCTGCTGTAGCTCCTGCCGCAAGGAGTCTAAGTACGGTTGGAAGGCGCCCCCGACACTGCCGCCATTCCCCATCCGCCGCGACTCCGCGGAAGCCATGGCTGAGATGCGTGTCTCCAGCGCCGCGAAAGCAACGTGGCCCTGGGCTCTGCGCAGGCGGCCGGAGCGGAGCATCACGGGAGTGGTAGTTCCTCAGTTGTATTTCCTCCTTTCGGTCCCGGGATCGCGAAGGTCCTGATGGGAATTGCAGTTCTCATGAACACTACATCGAGCCAGCGGTATTTCACGAGTGAAACTTTTATCTTTTAAGATAGGAGTCAAATGTCGCCACCCTTTTCATAGTTGTTGACGGAATGATGGATGAATAAAATGAATAGCTTAAGAAATCTGCACTAAGGCTTTCCAGTCACTCGCTTTGTGAGGTGAGTCTTGTGAGGGATTCAAGCATTACACAAACATTTCAACTGACTATAATATGGCATGGGATTTGACAGAGGATGTCAACATGGAAATACAGAAAGGGACGCTTAGTCCACCTTAGGTTCAGAGAAAAGCTCCTGGAGCAACGTGACTGGAACTGAGCATGAGGGAGGAGTTAGCTTCCGCAGGTGTAAAAGGAGAAAGCTTTGTGTAGAAGAAAACGAGCAATTCAATGCACCTATACTGTAAATCTAGGGCTGTGACTGAGATTTCTACACGGAGAGAAGCAACTAGGACAATCAGAGCGTGGGGTGGAGCTGTTGAAAACTGCAGCTGCCATTCCTGTCCAGAGCGGGCAGCCACTACTTTGCCAGGCAGATACGTGGGACCAAAGTGGCCCATTCTTCCAGTTTTTCCAGAAAAGCCAGAAAGGGAAATGCTCCATTTTTCAAATTTCAGCAAGTCATGAAAAACATTAAAACAAAACAAAACAAAACACTTGTCGCCTAAATAAAACATCTATGGGGCCAGAAGTGGTCAGCTTAGGGGCTGCCACTTTGCATTCTGTCATTAAGCTGGTATCATTTCTGCAGAAGTGGCAGGAGATGAAGCGGGAAAGGTTGGCAGGAATGACCTGAAGGGATAATGTGTTATGCTGAGGAGCCTGGACTTTATCCAGAATGCAATGAGAAATGTCATTTGGGGGTAACATAGATGAATGGCAGGTAAGTGGACAACTGTGATTTCAGAGAGGAGAGACTGAGGCAGGGAGACCAACTGGAAGCTGTTCAGTGTTTTGGCAAAAGATGCACAGGGTCTGAACCAGAACAGAGGTAGATGTGGGAAGGAAGCCACAGATTTGAAAGATGTGTAGAAGGAAAATATAGAATGTGGTGATTCATTGGATATGATGAGTCAAGAGGGAGAGTTATCAGGACTGCATCTGAAGCAGTTGGTGCGGGGTACTGGAAAGATCAGAGTGCATAAAGTGAATTAGAGAGGGGCTTCGGGACTGAGGGCATAACCAGAATGAAAATTGCCTCTGTTTTCTATATATTGAGTTTCGGATGCCTCTGAGCGTGGGGAAATAGGTTCTACTTACATAAATGGGTTAGAAAAAAGCTTAGGGCGGAAAACCCCCGCCACAAGGCAAAAGTGCCTGAAGTTAGGTAGCCAGATACTGTAATGGGATCATGAGCAATTTGTTATATCACCTGCAGGAAATTACTTTCCATCTGGTGCCAATGTATCTTCATCACAGACTCCACTTGCCCCCGCCCCCGGACCCTTTGCTTCTTACACAAACGAGTTAATGATTACTATCTGATCGTTTTCTTCACGTTCACCACGTGTGTAAGATCTTGTTTTCTTCACGTTCACCACGTGTCTAAGATCTTGTTTTCTTCACGTTCACCACGTGTCTAAGATCTTGAATGCTCAATAAATACGGAGATGAAACCCCTATTAAGGCCTCTTGTCTCCTCTCAGACATTAGTCTCTCTCATATTCAATTCTGCATTTACTCTCTTGCTGGACAAGACAGAAGTCCAGACTCATAGTCTGTGACATCTGAGAATTCTAAAATCTTATGTTAAGCTGGTGATCCAGTAAACAAATGTACATTTTCAGCAATAGGTGCTATATTGTCATCTTAGTGTCAAACATAAACAAGTGGTCATTAAAATCATGGAGAGAATGGAAAGTGAGGAGAAAGGAACTTGCAGAGAAGCCTAATAAGGAAGAGTCAGTGACAAAGGAGTAAAACATATCCTGGAAGTGGTCAGCAGCATGTCTTGTAACAGAGGGGCTCCTGTGATGAG
Source organism: Herpailurus yagouaroundi (assembly GCF_014898765.1). NCBI lineage: Eukaryota > Metazoa > Chordata > Mammalia > Carnivora > Felidae > Herpailurus > Herpailurus yagouaroundi. The sequence goes on along the minus strand of NW_024412400.1, from coordinate 29,966,519 downwards.
GGCTTGAATGAAAAGTGAGCTCAGAGGAAACAGTGGGGTAAGTCGGGGAGTAGGGTCATGGTATGGAAGCAAGACTGTGGTAGATGGAGAAGAGGGTGGTTAATGAAGACAATTGTCAACATTAATGAGTGCTTGCTAGTACCAGGCATTGTTTGAAATAATTTTAATTTATTAATTTGTTTAATCCTCACAGTGATCCATTATTCCAATTTTACAGAGGCAAACTGAGGCAGGGGTTAAGTAACTTATCTATTAAGCCCAGGCAGTTGGGCTCCTTTATGCTTAACTATATGCTCTAACATAGTACAATTCATTTTCCAGGGATTCCGTTGATAAATGTAGGCAATAGTCACTCCAGATTAAGAAAGGATGTTTAGGATGTGAGGCTAAAGAAAGTAAACCAACCACTTTATTTTAAATTAGAACTATCAATTAAAACTATCAGAACTGGCAGTAATTTTACCACATTCTCTTTTTTCTTTCTTTCTTATGGTTCTGGTCCCTGCTCTGTATCCACTACCCAGTGCGTGCCCACATGCACACGCACGCACACACACACACATCCTTTATAATAACCATTGATTCCTCTGTTAGGAGCTAAAAATGCAGGGAAGGGGGAAGGGCCGAACAGGAGAACACTCACCATAACTGTCCTAACTGTATAAGAATTTTTGGCCAGAGCTATGTGAATGAAAAAGTGCTTGGTGGTAAAATTTGGGAATGATGAAAGAATGGTTTAACAAGACACAGACTTTTTTTCCAGTATGTTTCCTGGTTAAAGGCAGAAGAAATGCCATTCTCATGAATGAGAGCAGGAGGTAATCTGCTGTTTCCTGTCCTCTCACATCTCTGTCAACACATGCTTCCAGGAGGTGTGTGGAGATGAACCCAGAGGAAGGACAGGCAGATACTGACTGCTGCTTGCTGACCGTGTTTTGCTCCTTTACTCAAATAGCAAATGAAGAGAGTTCTAGTGAAACAACATAGACAATTTTTCCCTCTCTCCCATTAATTAAAATGTCCCATTCTCCAGACACATTTCCCCCTGTTCTTCTATTCCCAATAGCTCCAAAGCACACTGGAAATGATCTCAGACTCAGGGACATCAATCGTATGATTCCCGTATTCTGGCTTATCTCTTTAACTTTGTTTCTTTGGGGGGGAAAAAAAAACACTTAGATGATTTTTCTAAAAGAATTAAAATAGGACATGTTTGTCATATTAAAAACTCAAGCAATAGTGAAAGATCAAAGAAGAAAGCCACAAGTCACTTCAGATTTATACCTGTAGTATCTGGTGAACATTACTTCATTTTTTTGTACATCTATACTGATAAGGCAGTCTAGAGAGAGGAATAAATCAAAATAAGCAGAAATCATTTTAAGAGACTACAATATGCATAGCTGCATTTACAGTCACTAGAACAGTGTCAGGCTTGTGGTAGACAGTACATTGTTGATAAAATTAGCCTTGTTGCCTCATTGCAATAAGACCCCAGAGGAACTGTTTCACCAAACAAATGTAAAGAGTTATTATAGGATTTAGGGTAAGGGTGGAGTTTAGGTGAATATCAAATAAGGCAGAGTGCTGATAGGCTCAAAGCTGTGTGTAAAAAGGTCAACATCAGGTCCTAACTGCAAAGTGGACCCAGCGTCCTGTTAGAGATATGAACTATTGTGTCCAGAAATCCCCCATCTGCGGCTCTACCCCTGAGTGTAAATTGAGGCTGTAGTAGGAGTGAAGTAATAAAGAGGCAAACTGGAAAGTCACTTAGAAGGCAAAATCAACAGAACCTGCTGGCATTGGCTATGGAGTGAGAGAAAACAGTGAATTGAAATTTGACTCCTTGGTTTATGACTCCTGTACGTGGATAGAAGACCATGTCTTCAGCTGTTGTCAAATATATGGAAATGACAGTTGGACAGTTAGGGAAGCAGAAGAGGGAAGGGGCAAGATGATCTCCTCTGTTTTCTATTTGTTGGGCTTCTGATTGCTGTGAGAACTGTGTAGTATAGATCCATAGGCAGGAGGAAGTATGAGTATGGGGATGCAGGAGGCAGGGGCCAGGAATATAGTTAGAGATGTAGGTGCCCCAGAGTCATTCACATTGCATAGGGAGGGCCTAAAAAGTAAGAGCATTGGATCAAGAAGAGAAGCCCAAGAAGATTTCCCTACAATTTCAGGGCTGGCAGGATGAGCCCACGGTAAGACCACAAATGGACAGAGAGGGGTAGGAGCCAAAGCAGGGAGCTGCCATGTCAGAGAAATTTGAGAGAGTTCCCAGGAAGAGTGACCAGTCAGCCATTCAAGTGCAGTAAACAGACTCAGGAATGAAAGAATTAAAATTGTTTTTTACAGATGGCAGATGGGCCGTGACGTTGGCCAGGGTAGCTGCAGGGAAGTGAGTGGAACAGAAGACTGATTTCTGTGTGTTCAGCCTTTAATAAGAGGCATGGAAAGAGTGAGCCTCCACCTTTCAGAAGAAGGAGAGGAGACAGGGCAGTGACTACTGTGGGAATCAGGGTTAAGTGATAATTTTCAGATGTTCCAGTGATTCACTTTTCCAGCCTGTTAGAATCAGAACCTCAAGTGTACCTGATACAAATCATTAAAATTTTTAAAAAATATATAAATCTTCTATATTTTTTCAAGGCAAAAATAGCTGTACTCCACTGAATACTCCATTTCAATAACTCAGCATCCTCCTTCCTGCCCCCCCAACACACACACAGCCACTTACACTTGATTCTGTTACAATGACCATGCAGACCCCTTTCAGAAAGAATTCCTACTTGGCTGTGGTACCACAATCAAAGCTGTGGAAGATGTCACATGAACTTGAGCTCTGAAGGAAGTGCTCAGTTGCAAATGTATTTAGTCAGGTAGTGTTTAAAAAAAAAAATTCTTCCAGGCCAAACATTTAGAAAAGAATGAAGTTTTTAAAAGATAACACCATAATAATTTTTATTTTATGTTCTGCAGAGGCACCACTGCCAAACTGTGAAGCCAAACAAACCACTCAGCCTAGCGAGACCTAAAGGGAAGCTTATGGGTCACATGAGCTCCCATCTCCAACTGGTGTGGCTCCACCTCTTGAATTTTAATCTTTGTGGAAAGTACAGGCCTCCAGGAGTTCTGTGGAGCAGAGAAGAGAGGTAGGTCAGTCAAAATCTACTTATATTTATTTTTTGTTGAGTGAATGAGCAGTTAAGCCAGAGACAAAAGCACTCAGACCCACTAGGGGTCTACAGGTGGACTAGGCCATTCTCCCAGTGGCCTTCTCCACTTGCCCGCCCAGCTCCTGTATCTTTCTGGGCAGTACTGTGCACCAAGGATGGTAACATGGGTTCCCTGCCCTGTATCATCCCGCACCTTGTGTCTTATAGGCATGTTTCCTACACCTAAATCCATGTAGCTGCAAGGAGCCTGGTGGGACTGTCCTCTCTGGCCTCCTTAGTCAGGTGAGGAACTAATAACAAGTACCTGGAACATGCCAGTTTCCAAGCCAGGGGCTGGAGAAGGAGCAAAGAATAGCAGACCGAGACTTTGTCCCTTTCTGGAGGATATAGGTTAGGTAAATGTAACCTGGGTGCTCACAACGGTGGCTGTGGGTAAGCGTGTTCCTTACATTGGAACTATGGGACGCTGGCACAGACTTGCTGAATCAGTATCCCCACAACCTGTGAATCAGTATTTTAAGGACCATGGCTCACTTATATGCACACAGGAGTTAAAGAATAACCTCCCTCTATCCACATGTTATTCTCTCACCTCTTCCAAATGATTTCAAGGGATTCAATGATGTCCAGCATAGTTAAAGTGCAAAGGTGTGTTTTGTTGTTATTTTGAGGCTTAGAAAACTGGTGTTCTCAATGAGCAGTAGGTATAGCAACTTTATAATTATAAAAATTGTCATTGTTCAAGCTCTCAAAAGCAGTGCTATGTAAGGGAACTTTCTGTGATGATGGAAATATTCTGTTTGTTCACCTGTCTGTTGCTACATGTAGCTACTGAATGCTTGAATTGTGGCTGGTGTAGCTGAGGAACTAAATTTTTAACTTTGTTTAATTTTAATTAATTTAAATTTAAGTAGCCATAAATAATTAGAGGCTGCTATATTGGACAGTTCAGCTCTATATAAAAAGGAGTTTAGTAGGAGTGCCTGAATGGCTCAGTCAGTTAAGCATCCCACTCTTGATTTTGGCTCAGGTCATGATCTCACAGTCATGAGATCAAGCCTTGTGTCAGGCTCAGCATGTGGATCCTGCTTGGGATTCTCTCTCTCTCTCTCTCTCTCTCTCTCACTTACTCAAAAGCAATAAATAAACTTTTTTTTTTTAATTTTAAAAAAGGAGTTTACTGCAGAGCAATGAGCATTGGGTACATACAACCCCTTCCTTTCCCTAGTAATAACACGGAATTCTTCATGTCTGGGCAGTTCATTACCTTAGTGCCCTGAGCCTGTGTCCACCTTACCATCTGCCCATACAAGAAGCCTTTCTCACGCGCTGGGATTACGGTGTTCTCTCATCATCTCGTCTTGTCTATTGGTCATCCCCAGAGGGCCACAGCCCACTCCTCCTTTTCTACTCACCACCTAGAACCCCACCCATGTTTGCTTGGCATCTTTCCCCATGCTGTTTCTCTTACTCACTTGAGGTGGAGCACTGTCTCAGGTTAGCAACAGCTGTGATATACTCTGGTCCTAAGTAAGATTTATATGTTGTGCCTTCCGGAAGTTTGGCCAAACATTTTGTGTCATCCTTGAACAGAAGGTCCTTGGTGTCTGAGTGGAACATACAGAACTGGCTCGAGCAGTCATTTTCAGTTTTTCCAAACATCTCCTATCAGATAGAGGGAAAACACATGAAGGTCTGTGGCAGTGAATAGCTGAGAATACAAGGATTGGTTTCAGGGGGATGAAAGCTGGAAACCAGCCCTGGGGAAGAAAGGGAAGCTGCAGAGGATGCCTCAGGATGTTTCCATATGTCTCGCCTGGCGTCGGCCCATTTTTTGGCCCCAGCTTCATGTTTTCATGAGCCCCCATGTCCTTTATGGGGTGCATCCTAGTCTCACCTCTGGAAAGTCCCTCCCACCAACCTAGTCACTCCTGACTTCCCTGATCTCTCTTCCCCACCTCATTGGCTATGGCCTTGGAGACTGCTTCCAGGAAATGAGAGGACAGAAACATGTTCCTTCCAAGTATTACTATCAAAGAAGATATTAAACGGAGCACAACAATGGGTGGTATAGGTAGTTGTTAAATTTCATGTTTGACTGCATCTTTGATCCCATCTTGGGCAAGAGGCTTAACTCTAGGCCTTGTAGGATTATAAGTGAAATGATGATTACAAAAAGTTTAACATTCCATCTAGCACCTAAGAAATGTTCATTAAATGCTAATTATTATTATCATTTACCTTAAGAGGGCTCACGAAAATATGCTATCTTAATTTTTTTTTTTTTAAAGAAAACTAATGGCAGGCAGGAAGCTATTGTTGAGGGGAAAGTGGTGTTTGTGGGTAGAGGACTCTCACGATTAGAATACTCAGGCAGCCTCTCCCCCTCCCCCTCACAACAAGGCTGGCCCTGGGTTGCTTGTTCTCCCCAGAGGACAAGCTGCCTGAGGATAGAGGCCCTGTGTTTCTGGCTGTTGGAATGGTTCTCAGTCTCTCTAAACAAGAGAAATACAGTTCACATTTCATGACTTATATCAGTGAGGGCTAGGACACAGGATTACTCTCCTTCATTTTCAAAAAGGATACAAGGAGAAAATGAAGGTACCATAGAGCAAGGTCAAGGGTGAGCAAGAAAGCAGATGCATGGACCCAAGAGCCAGTGGATCACGTGGGAACTAATCTCCAGTGACCTGGAGATATAAGCAGACCTGGGCCTGGGAGATCCAGTTCCACAAGTGACAGCCTCCCAATTCTAGTTTCCAGAAAGAGAATGCTGGAGTGAGGGTTGTGCTTAACACTGAACTCCCCCAAATAATGCACACACACCCAGGAAGAAAAAATGGCAGGCCCTGGCTTGTCCATACCTGCTGCTCAAGTAATGTTTTGCTAACACAAGCTGCCATATCTTTCCGTGAGACCACAGCGTGATTCGGGGCATGGGCTAGGAAGCATTTTTCAGCCTCTTTCACAGCCTTCCTGCTGCCATCAGGACACAGCAGCATAAAGTCTTCCATCTTCAGATCCTTAGCCCAATCTTCACTGTTATTTCCTGGGGACAGAGAAGGTGGGTCAGCCACAGCTGATAGCTTTGGTCAGGCACCCTCACTGAGGGCACATAACCAACCCACTGACATGTGAAGGACCTAGAGCCATTGGCCAGCAGAATGCACGCACTGGGGTCACAGTGATGTGGAAAGGAAGAGACATTCACATGTATATAAGTCTGATTCAACAGATTCAACACTCAACCAAGAATTCCTAGTGACCACCCCTTCCAACCTGTCCCACCCAACCAGGAGAAAGTGAAATATATCTGTGAATGATGTTCAAAAACATCTTCATTTCTACTAAATTCCAAAGCATCTGGACTTCTTGCTCTAGCACAGAAAGAACGTGGCCCTCTGTGCAATACAATCTGGCATCAGCAAGCAAAAGAACTTCCCCCGGGGCCATTTTGCAAGCTGGACCAGTGTTCTAAATCTGATGTGCTCATACTGGTTCTACATGAAAATAAATGCACACATGCTTCTGTGCATACAGGTCCATATCCTGTTCTCAGCTTCTTCATTGTTTCTGTAATTTCCCTGAAAAAGAAGAAAATCTCACCCATTTTCAAGGTTTCCTTCCTCCTGAGGCACTTCTCAAATATATTTTCCTAGTTTTTACTTCTCATCTAAAAGGCAGCGTTGCAATCTTTTTCTTAATTTAATTTTCATTTAATTTTATTTAATTGAACTAATGCATGAATTAGCTACCATAAAGCTGTGTATTATTTATAAAGTAAAAATACCTCTTTTCCTACCCTCCCCAAATATAGACTTACAGTTTTAATAGAAAACTCCAAATTGCCTGTGTCTCTCCCATAAGTAACTGCACACATCTTTGCTCACCTTCTAACATTTATCCTGCCCTTTCTTACCATTCCCTTCAACTCAGCTCCCTCCAAATGAAACCCACCATCATTCTCTCCAAACCAATTCTGTTCTACTTCATAATTTAAGCATTTATTCAATACTATGTTGTCCGCCCTCTGTCAGATACAGTCTTATTGGAGCGGGAAAATAGCACATAAACCAAAAACAACAATTCCGGATGCAGATAGTAACATTTTCTATTTATATTTCTAAATGCTGTATGAGCGGAGAACCATCTTGGTGAGAACATATTCATTAGGGAGAGATGGCTGGAGGAGACATGGTTTTAGGTGTGTAACCTGTGTTACACATACTGACTGGGAGACTAACCTAGGCCCAACTGTCAGGGCAGACGATAAAGGCCTCAAAAGGGATAGAAGCTAAGAAGAGGAGTGGATTTTGAAAGAAATAGTAGAAGTTTGGACTCATAGCGGTTGAGGTTGCAGTGCCAGTGAACTTTGTATATAAAAATGGCCACATGGCAAATAGAGACTCCAGGGTGTTATTTAGAAGGCAGTTGAGGCCTCTGCTCTACCTTCTCCTCAGGGGGTAAGGATTTTGGAGTCATTGCTGGGTGCAGAGGTGAGACCTAGAGAGAGAAACTCCACTCAGAACAGTACCAAAGAAAAAAATTTAAAAATCAAGGGGTAACAAAGAACCAATCTAGGGGTAAAACTCAAGTCATAGGAAAAAGGGCAGCCTTTAAAGGAAAAAGCAAAAGTCATAGGAGAAAAGAAAGAAAAATTAGCCAACACAGTAGTCCTTCAAGTAAGTACTTAGCAACTTCTGTGTGCCACTTACCATAGTTGGGGTATAAAAGAAGGAAAAAAGAGCTCAAAGAGTTTCTGTAGCCACAGTTTATTACACAATGAGATGAACCCAATGTACTAGTCATATGAATGGAAGATTCTGTTGTGGGATGGGGGCATGCCATCTTGGAAGGATTCTCAGAGGAGTTGGTGATAAGCTAGTTCATTCTAGATGAGTTGCTGGGATGATCTGGGGTTGGGTGAAGGGACATGAGAAAGGAAGCGAGGTAATACTTACCTGCACTGTAGCAGGTTCTCTAAGCAGTTAGTGATAGGAGGGGGCAGGTGGAGTGCTCATTCTTACTAACTTTAAAAAAATTTTTGTCAGGTTTTTTAATGTCACGGCATCTAATATTCACCCACTAGTTTTAGTACCCATTGATGATTCTTGTTTGAAACAATTATTACTATATTGTTTGCCAAATGATAGTTTTTTTTAACTGTATAATTATAGTATTCCTCCATTTATTCTTGTTCCACAATAAGGAAGATGTTTCCCTTTATCCTCATTTGCTTAATCAGGATATTATTATCCCATATTCCCATTTTATTGAACAAGTCATTATCTTACTACCATTATTATTTCTTCTAGTGCTCAAAATGTCCCAGATTTGGCCAGTGGGGATCATTAAAAATGGCTCCTGTATATTTTGATATATCCCAAAATTTTCACCATGATGTTCCAGGCTCACCTTATATTTTTCCTGCCCCAGCCCTAGAATCAGCTATTTTTCCAAGTGTCCCTGCCTCCTGCTATTGGAGAATGGTTCTAGAAGTAAAGATCTTGGTGTTCATTCCCTCTGGTGTACTATTGTCTCTAGGTTTTTTTCAGTGGACCTAGAATATATTTGGAATATATATATTGGATGAATATATATATTGGACCCAGAAATATAGGAAATAGTTAAAAAGGACCTTTTGGGGATAATTCACAAAATCTTAGTATGGGCTGTGAACATGGCAAATATTAAATGCATGTTAATATCAATTTCCTGATCTCAGTAATTATAATGTAGACATATAAGAAAATGTCCTCATTCCTACAAAGTGTGCACTGAAGTATTTAGGGGAAAGGCAATGCCTGCACCAATTCAGGGCCACTAGAAGAACCTCATGGTCCTTACCATTCTGCCTACCCAGGTGAACACTTCTCTCTCCACTGAAAAAAACAGGTCAAGGGTCAGAGCTCTGGAGTCTAACAGAGTACATACACATCCACAAAGGCATCCTGACCATAAGTGAACCCAGAAACCCCAAAATGTGGGGACAGAGGAGCATGTGAACATACCCCCAGTGTTCTCCATGACAGTCTGCTCTTTCACAAAGGCCACGTCTCCCTTCTCAACCAGACACCTGCAGGGTGCCAGACAGAGAGAGAGAAGAGAGAAGGTCAGAGAGACAACATCTGTCATTCAGGAGGGCCACCTGATAGATCCAGGGCTAGCCATCTGATGTCAGCAATTGTGACTCCCATTCTATCACTAATCTTACAGATTACTAATGTAAGTGATAAAGAAAAGAAAACAAAACCTCCAATTAGCTTTGTGGTTATCTAATCTCAATTCCATACACTAAATGCTAAGTTATGGCATAGTTTCTTCAATAGAGCTACAGCATTTCCCTAGCATCAATAGAGATATTAGAGGGGCAGTGTCCCAATACGGTGATTCCTTACTCACACTCTACTTTGTAAAAATTGGGAATCTGTGGACTGTGAATTGTTTTTTTACACTAACTCACCAGGTGGTTCTAACTGGAGAATTAGGATAACCTTTCTTTTCTCCTTCACTACTGAGAAGTTCAGTTAGACTACCACCATCATTGTGCAGATGATGGACTCATGAACTACTAACACAAGGCTGAATCGTAAGACAGTTAAAAAGCAATAAGGTCAAAAGGTGCATAGGCATCTTTGTATAAGTAACAAATACCCCATGAAATAGAATTGGCAGTTGGGAATGTAGAAGTCCTGCAGGTTACTTTTGTGTATTGCCAGGTGAGTATGGCCATAGGTTCCCCAGAGGTGCCGAGAAAAGCATGAACCAGACTCCTGACTCCTGTATTCAACTATGGCAGTGTTTCCTCACCTTGGCAATTGTGACGTTTTGAGCCAAACAATTCTTTGTTGTAGGATGCTTTCCTGTGTGTGTAAGATGTTTAGCAGCCTCTACCAATTAGATGCCAGTAGCACCCTCCCCCAACCCCATTTGATCATCAAAAACATCTCCAGACACTGCCAAATTTCCCCTGAGGGGAAAATCGCCCCCCTGTTGAGAACTTCTAATCTGCATTGTACTGTCAGTCTTTGCTATGAGAGCCAGGTCTAGAGATAGTGTTCTGGAGGCACTTGGATGCTCCTTCACACAGGGTTCTAATAGAGTTGCTAAATGTGGCATCCTAATACATGCAAGACTAACAGGCCAGGAACATAATAATCTCACTTTAGTTCCTAAAAAGCAATCTTGACAGGGCTGGGTTTATCATTATATTTGTGTCAGGATTAAAAGACTCACCTGAAAGCCCCCGTGTAACCATAGTATCTCTCATGGCTATTGGGAATACACTCCTTTCCTGGATGTTTTGCCGAGCCAACACACAGAGCACAGAGACTGGAATTTCGCATAGATCCAGGGGCACAGCTCTGTTCGAAAATTTTATCTGTGTAGAAGGACAAGAGAAAGTCAGCTCTTCCTAACTGAATCAATATGAGTAGCTTTCATCTAACACATAACAGGTGTGTATGGCCCAAATGGAACATATTCATTCTGTGACCCACCACCAAGTCAGGACCTGCCAGGTCCAATAAGTTTTCTTTCTTTAAAAGAAAACTTAATTGAGGCTGGGAATAGATGTCAGTAGAGCATTACAAGTCAGGTAGAGAGGATTCCATGGGTACGTGGATAGTGTCATCATTTATCTAAAGAGAGAAGAGAAGGAAATGACATGAAAATTGACATAAAAGGGATAAAATTGAAGGTCTCACTCCCTGAGCATGTGCCACTTGTTTTCAGGATTTTCCTTCCATTGCTATTTTTTAGAAGAGACTTTAATAGAACTTAGAACTCCAAACTCAATTAAGAGCTTGGGGGTTTTACTCACAGCTCAGCTGCTCTGATGGCTGTGAAACTGCCAGGAAGTTCAGAAGAGTAGAGGTAGTGCCCTTGCTGGTGGGGAGCCCAAGCTTTCTGGGTATCACCCCAGCCATACTTTGCCTCCTCTCAAACTGCTGTCAGAGAACACCCCAGTGCAGAAATATCCCCGGTCCCTACACACAGGACTTGTCTGGTTCATAACTGTCTTCAGAGGACTCTCCTTTATTTTTATTTTTATTTAAAAAAAATTTTTTTTAACGTTTATTTATTTTTGAGACAGAGAGAGACAGAGCGTGAATGGGGGAGGGTCAGAGAGAGAGGGAGACACAGAATCTGAAACAGGCTCCAGGCTGTGAGCTGTCAGCACAGAGTCCGATGCCAGGCTCAAACTCACGGACCACAAGACCATGACCTGAGCCGAAGTCGGACGCTTAACTGACTGAGCCACCCAGGTGCCCCAGAAGCCTCTCCTTTTAAAGCAGTTGCACATATTTGGAGGTGTCAAGGAGGAAGTACTCAGAAAGTTGATGTAAATAACCATTAGAAAATATTTGTCTATGGTTAACTTACATATACGTTTTTCAGGGGTAGAACTAAACTCATACCTGAAGATATTCAGTGGACACAGAGAATAAACTGGTTTTCACCGCTTTGAAAGGGCCTAAGAGCTGGGCAGCCCCTCAGTGAGATTGCCAAGACCTTAAAGAGATCTAAGGATTCCACACATTCACATTACCTAGAAAGCCCAGTGGCAGGGATTGTACTGTCCACCCAACAGTCATTTCCCCTTATTCCTTAGTAACAAAGATCTAGTTGGGTTTTTTTCTTTTAATTTTTTCTCCATTGTTTTTTATTGGGAGATAGATGGCATGTAACATTACATTAGTTTCAGGTGTGCAACATGATTCGCTATAGCAATACATTACAAAATGATTCCCACAATGAGTCTAGTTAACATCCATCACCGTATGTTGTCACAAAATTTTTTTTCTTGTAATGAGAACTTTTAAGTTCTGCTTTCTTAACAACTTGGAAAAATGCAATACAGTTTTATTAACTATAGTCCCCATGCTGTACATTACATTCCCAGGATTTATTTAGTTTATACCTACAAGCTTGTATCTTTTGCCCCTTCACCCATTTTGCCCATTGCCCCACCCCCCACCTTTAGCAACTATCAATCTGTTTTCCATATCCATGAGCTTGGGTTTTTTTTTAGATTCCACATATAAGTGAGATTATGCAGTATTTGTCTTTCTCTACCTAAAATACTTCACTTAGTGTAACAACTTCAAATTCCATCCGTGTTGTTGCAAATGGCAAGATTCTTCCTTTCTCATGGTTGAATAAAAGTGTTTTGTGTGTGTGTGTGTGTGTATCTCAAATTTTATTCGTTCTTCAGTGGACACTTAGACTGTTTCCATATCTTGGCTGTTATAAATACTGCTGCAATGAACGTGGAGATGTATATAATTTTTTGAGTTAGTGTTTTCCTTTGGACAAATACCCAAAAGTGAAATTGCTAGATCATATAGTAGTTCTATTTTTAATTTTTGAACAAAGTTCTAGTTTTATTTGGGACAGAACATGCCCAAATAAAAGAGGACATTCTCGAACCTCTGTTACAGCTAAGAGTGACTGTGTGCCTGAGTTTTGAACAGTAAGAAGTTACTTGAAGTAATTCATTTAGATTTCCTGGATAGCTCCTTTAATAAAGCAACAGCAGGTGGCATTACACTTCAAGCTCCCTTTATTCCTTGCTCCTTGAGGCTGCCTGAATCATGGATGTGATGGCTACCATGGTTGACCTTGAAGACAGAGGCCTCGTGCTCACAATGGTGGAACAGAAAGAGAGGATCCTGGGCTTCTAGTGACCATATCAGCCAGCCATGGACTGCTTACCTCTTTTTTTTTTTTTAAATGAAAGAGAGAAGTAAACATATGTTTACTCAAGCCATATGCGCAACCAAAAAGAACCAGTCTTATTTAGCTCCCCAGCCCTAGTAACCCTTTTAGGTATCTCCTTGAGGTTCATTTTAACCAAATTTTACTATTATAAAACCAGGGCCACAGCATTTTGCACCATACCACTTTTTTCCAGAATACCTCTTTCCAGCCTGGCTCTGATCACAGCACCCTCTCAAGATTCACTTACCGAATTCACAGCTGTTGATCCTGTTGTAGAGCAGGCCCATGGGGATGTTCCAGCCAGCAGTTCTATCTACTGCAGTGTGGCAGGACTTCCTGCCTTTCAGATTGTTCCAGGTGAGGGATGCATCTGCTGATTTTTTAACCACAGCCACAGCAAGATACCCTACAGGAAAGACACAAAAAAAAGAAAGTATTAACAGCCCCGGGCCTTCCAGAGTATCTATCTACAAGCAAAGCCTGCCATTTCCCTATGGAAACAAAATTATCCCGAATCATTCCTTCTGCCTTTGAAAGGGTCTTCCCAATAACTGACTGAGATGTAGCACCTGGCGTGCTCAGTAGAGAATGCAACTCTTGATCTCAGGGTTATGAGTTCAAACCCCACACTGGGCATGGAGCCTACTTATAAAAACAAAACGTGGGGTGCCTGGGTGGCTCAGTCGTTTAAGTGTCTGACTCTTGATTTTGGCCCAGGTTATGATCTCAAGGTTCGTGAGTTTGAACCCTGTGTCAGGCTCTGTGCTCACAGTGCAGAGCCTGCTTGAGATTCTCTATCTCTTCCTCTCTCTCTTTTTGCCCCCCCCCCCATGATCTCTCTCTCTCTGTCTCTCTCTCTCAAAATAAATAAATTAATTTAAAAAAACAAAAAAGCAAGGCTGAGAGGAAGTACCAGTCATTCTGTCAGATGGAGATTATTCTGAACTTAAAAAACAAAATAGTAAGAAAAGATCATCATCAGAGCAACGGTTGGTATACCAGTCTTCCCTAAATGCATAAAACTAGTAAAGTTATAAACCAGCAACTCACCTTCCACTGTGGGGTATCAGAGGAATGGATACTGAAAAGCACATGTGACTCTTACATTTTATACAGTCACAATTAGGAAAGAGTAGTAAATGACCAAATAAACTACAGGGAATATTCTGGCCATGAGGAGAATACAGGTTTGCACCAAAATAAATATGTGAAGTAGAAATTCAAAATCAAGTCAGCTGTCATCTGTAGCAGGAAATACAGGCTACTCCTAAAACTGTGAATAGAATATCAACCCATGATTTCAACCTTCCAATTTAGTTAATTCAGTCAACTGTTCACACCAGAAAACAGAGAAGCCTTATCTGTAGAGTAAGACCAGGTCTTTCTATTTTCAGCTAAAGGGTCTGGCTCCTAGAATGAGGGGGAGAGGCTGGGAGGTTGTAACAGGGGAGGTCACAAGGACAAAGTTGCACACTAATGGCTGGAAAATGGCTGGAGAGATCTGAGCACCAGAGCTCTGGGACCCAGTGATCACCTTGACAAGATTTCCAGTCTTGTTCCTATCCCATCTTTCTAGACCCACCCCCACCAGAGCATTAACTGAGAGCCAAACCGGCCTGGGTTCCTGGGCCCAACCTGGCTGGGAGGCTGGGTAATTTCATGCTCCTAGACATATGCCCATGTGAGCTGCTCTGCTCAGGCCTGCCAGGCACATATGAGCAAGACTCCTAGTGCTAACTCTCATCTAAAACTGTCCAGGCCTTATGTAATACAAAGAGTTGGGAGTGGTGAGGAGGGTGTAAATTTGCTTGCTGGATATAGGAGCCTAGACAACTTATAAGAGCTGTTGGTCCTCTTATGGCATCCTTAAAGGATGACAGTACCCACTTAATAGGATTAAATGAGAAATCCTGCATGCAAGTCATGGCAAGTCTAAAAGAGTAACCATCATTATCAATTATCATCCTTCTAGGGTTCTTTTGTAGTCTAAAAATTGGTCTCTTTTATTGCCTTACCTACTTCTGATTTGAATTTAAATATACCTTACCCTTTCCCCAAAGTAATAAGAATGAAACTCCTGAGGTACCAATCCTAACTCACCTTTCTCTGGCTTGCTGCTACACGCAGGGTCTTCAGTTTCTGGAGGAAAAAATGAAAAAAAATCATTAAACATTTATTCATTGAAAGTCATGCCATTTGTGTGTGCAGCTCAGAATAAAAAGAGCCAGGAAAACAATCTATATGTTACCACATTCCCAAACAGTCCAGGCTGTCTGGATGATTCAAGTTCACTTTCACTCACTGGCCTCTGGAAGTTAGCCAAAAACTGTGCATTTCAAGTTTCCTGCTCTGTTTTGACCTGTGGCCACAGTGGTCCGGCTATACTTGAATCCCTGCACTGGGACTACAGGAGAAGTGATTTGGGGAAGCAAGAAGACCTTCCAGGAATCCCAGCTGTCCTCTGCAGAGAGGTTACTTTTAGCTGGAACTTCCCAGTGCCAAGCTTCCTATCCCCCTGGTGGAAAGTATGATAGAAGATTCCATCCTTTGCCATGACTATGGGGATTAGAGATGAGGGGGGGAGCCCAGAGCCTAGGAAGCAGGAGGTGCTCAGTAAGCAAGAGCTTTATGGCCAATGTGGTGTGAATCAGGCTATGATTTTCCCATCTCTTCTCACTGGCCCAAAGGAAATAAAACACTGAGAGACACTCCCTACACTTACTGTAGTTCTCTGCCAGGACAGGCACTAGACCACACTGGCCTGCTATGTAGATGAAGCCTCCATCCAAGCTCATGGCATCAGCCTCTCCTTTCTGCAAAGACACAGCACATGAAAGCAGGTGAAGAGGCTATCTCCTGTCCTACCTGTCCTTCCAGCTGTTTCCTTGAAGCAGCCTTCCCAGCACAGGCCACAAAGGCCCCAGGAGATAGCAGGTACTTATACCAGACCCCCAGAGGATCTATCAGTCAGGAACACCCAGCACAGAAAATAAAATAAACTCTCATTTTCACCCAAAGCATGATGAACTGATGATTATTTTGGGGTGCCTTGCTTAGCTTTTCCAGGAGCAAAGACCCACATTGAGTCCTCCTATCCTCTCATAAGGATGCACTGTCCTACAGACATTTCTACAATAACTTTCTGGAAACCAAAGTTCTTATTTGTAAGACAGATGAGTGGCATCAGGGACACAAGGCCATGTCTGTGGCATAGAATGCCTCCTGATGGGGCTCCGGCCCTGAATCATGGCCATGCGGTTGCATTCTCTTTCAGTGCTTGGTGTAGTCAAAGTGTTACTGAATGAGTAAAATATTCTTGAACGACCTAATTGTCAGGTTTATAAGCCCTGAATTATAGAGATGCTTAAATTCCATAAGATTGCCAAGCTTTCC
Source organism: Herpailurus yagouaroundi (assembly GCF_014898765.1). Lineage (NCBI taxonomy): Eukaryota > Metazoa > Chordata > Mammalia > Carnivora > Felidae > Herpailurus > Herpailurus yagouaroundi. The sequence goes on along the minus strand of NW_024412400.1, from coordinate 29,950,224 downwards.
ATTGGGCCTGGCAATATACTTTTTCAAAATATACCCTAAAGGAGTAATCAAATATATGGGAAACTATCTCAGTAAAATGTATGATTCATAAAATGTAAAACATGCAAGTATAATTCATAACAGCAAAAAGACGGAGACTAAATGATATTATAGATAATATGGATAAATGGCTAAGTAAACTGCATCATATCCACACTATGAAATAGATTACAACATTAAAAGATCATGTTTTCTAAAAAATTATTTGTGACATAGGAAAAGCTAACTAGATATCAGAAAAAAGTGTAGTGAATTGTGAATATGATATGATCCCATTTAACAGGATTTTCTCTGAGTTAGAAGATTATAAGTACTTCTCATTTTCTTTTTTGTACCATTCAGGATTTTCAAAATTCCAAAAGCAGACATGGGATGCTCTTGTGATCAACAAAGCTAAACTTCTGCCTGCTTGCACAATCAGCACAGCCCTGTCACACTTGTCATGGCACACCATGGGTCTCAGGCACACCACACCATGGTCCAGCCTCCCATAAGCGGACGCAGCTCAGAGTGCCCTCCACTGTGTACTAACACCAGGAGGAAACAGAACCCTAAGGAGCCCTTCAGATCCATAAAATCAAAAGTACTGAAGCTCCTGTGGGGGTGGGCTCCCACACATGAGGGCAAGGTTCCTGGGAACGCAGGTTTTTATATCATTCCTAAGAACACTCACTCAGCCTTAGGAACAGGCAGAGAGCCGTGGTAGAGATGCTGCCCTGTGGGGGCAGCAATAACATACCGCGATCATGGCAATACAGTCTTCGGTGGACTCGGCTGTTTCACACTCTATTTTCCCTACGCTGTTTACACTCCACATATCACACTTGGCCTTCTCATGGTGACTTATTGCACACCATTTCACCTTCTTGCATTCATCCTTTGAGGTATCAGAGCCTAGGGCATAAGGAAGAGAACCAGATTTAGATGAGGCCTCAGAAGTTCCTGCTGGCTACGAATACTGCTAACTGTCTTCATGAAAGTGCTGGGATTTTGCCAGCAATACACAAACAGATCCCATTCAAGGAATTAATAGCCTTAGAAAACAAAGGTAGTAACAATCTCTTTGTTGTATCATTTAGACGATAATTTCTTCTAAGAAGCCAACTTCACTCACAACCCCTCTATCACTTCAGTCAGGCTCTCTTCTTTTTGAAATAGCACTTAACTACCTGAGTTGTTCCTTTTTTTTTTTAATACTTTATTTTTTTTAAGTTATTTATTTATTTATTTATTTATTTATTTAGAGAGACAGAGGGAGAATCCCAAGCAGGCTCCATGCTGTTAGCACCAAGCCCAATGTGGGGCTTGATCTCATGACCATGAGATCAGGACCTGAGCCAAAATCAAGAATCAGACACTTAACCGACTGAGCTACACAGGCACATCCTGAGTTGTTCTTATTTATTTGTTCATTGTTTATTATCTGTTCCCTGCAGGAAAACATAAGCTCAGCCAGGGCAAGGGCTATGCCTGTCTTATTCTCCAAGGCACCCTCATTATTCAAAGGCAGTGCCTGGCTTGTGGTCAGTGCAATAAATGTCTGCTGAATAAATGGACATCTATTCAATTTTCAAGTTCAGTTCAAGTCACTTCCTCGGGGAAACTTTCACACAGCTCCAGGATCTATTTTTCTTTGTTTTCATGGTCTCATCAGACCATGATATTTTGTTCTGTTGTGTTTGTTTTCCCTTATTTTGAGCAAATCTATAATTTGTAGTCAATCATTCAGTAGAGTGACTATTCATTATTTGTCTTCTCCACTGGTGAGAAAGTTTTATGGCAGCGGAATCTTATATATGTTGGTCTCACCATTGTATGCGCAGCACCTAGCACAGTTTATGGCTAGATGATCAATAAATGTCTGTTGAATGAAAGAATGATCAAGCAAACCCCACAATGATCCAAGGAAGTTCAGGAGCAGGATTAACCCGTCCAGAGCTCCAGTTTCATTATGGCACATGTTGATCATAATATGGCTGCAGATGTACAAGTCTGTAGTAGTTTTGTTCTTTTTGCCTTACTTTGTGCCAGGCTAATTGGTTTCACAAAGTGGCCAGGCAGGGTGGCCCTGATTTATACAAGGGAAATAATACTAGTATCAATCCAAATCATTTTAAGCATAAGTTTCCTTCAATGCCTTTCGGTGATATCCGGGCTCATCTCATGATGACCGATACCATTTAGCATCAGTCTGACACTGGGTGGCAAAGCTGGGCAGATAAAGAAATGTCAGGGTGGGCTTCTGGTACCTGGAAAGAGTCTATTGCTGGTCCCTGCCCTTACCAGGTTTCCTAGCTCCTAAGGTCACATGATCCTTCCCTAATACTTACGCATATCTTCCCTTAGATTCCGAAGAGCAGTGACATATTCATATCCCAGGTACAGCCAGGTGTCCATTTTAGGGGGAATCCTTAAAAGCCCTTGGGCAGAGTCCTTAAACAGCAGGTCCTTCCCCAAAGTTGAGCTGAAGAGCTGGAAGGCTGTAGATTTGTCTTTGCCATAATGTTCCTGTATATAGTAAAACACAATAGTAAATGGCTACAGCAACAAGGAATGCTGCAAAAGGAGACTGAAGAAAAACAAACCCCCCTCGAAAATGAAATTAAAACCATGAAATTTTCAAGATTCCAGGAGAGAGGGCAGACAGGCCTGCTCTTTCCCACCCAGCAACTTCCCCACCCCCAGCCTTCTTACAGTCATGCAACATGTTTCTGTGGCCTATCCCCCTGGCTGGGTTGACCGCTCACTGAGTATGAGAAATGTATCTCCTTCAGAGGCTGACCCTGTGTGATTACCACTTAAACTCTTGATAGATGGAATGGCTTGATGAGAGGAGGTTGGCTCAGTGCTGGGATTCTGCTGCTCTAAGGAAATAAAGCTGGCTGTGTGTGTAGCACCCTTGTAGTCAGGCTGAGGGACATTGGGAAAGAGATCATTTCCTTCTGGGGATGTCATGGAAGGCCTTATGGGGGAGGGGGTGTTTGCCCTTGGCCTAGAAGTCCTGGTTTAGATAGAAAGAAATGGAATTAAGCAGTAATGCAGGACTAGACCCCGTGTGACTCTGAGTCCCTGCTGGGCACTTTCACACAAGTGGATAATATGTGGCACAGTTCCCACTATGTCCTGAAAACAAGGAATTCCATAGTGGCCAGAAGGGAATGTAGGAAAATGCCCCAAATCCAATCAGGAACCACTAAGCAGGAGGGAGAACAGTGAATTCAGTACCTGGGCCTGGTTGAGAAGCTCCCAGATCAAGTCCTCCTTGCCCCCCACACTTCGGGCCACAACAGCGTGGGAAGGAACCCTGGCCAGGTAGCAGTCCTCATATCTATCCACTGACTTCCGGGAGTTGTCCCGGCAGAGCAGCTCATACTGGTCCCTGTCAGCTTTGTTTGGTAGGTTCTCTGGGGGAAGAAAGCCTGGATGAGCCAACTGTAGCCAGGACAGAGCCATGAGCTGTAGTCTCTGTTCCTATCCCTTGCAATCCCAATAAATCATAACATGTACAAGCTGAGATGCCTAGAGCAAATGAAAGCCAGAGCACATAAGAGAACTGACGTTAAGATCCCACAACCAGTCACAGGCAAGGAAGCTTCTGATGCCTAGTGCAGGGGTGACTGCCTGACACCCACAACAGGTCTCATCTCAGCGGGCCAAATTCAGGCCGAGGTCAGCCAGACGAGCCCCCAATCCTTTGCTGTGGCAACATTGACCGGCAAGAAGGGTTCCTGTGTCCAGGAGGTTGAATTATGGAAAGAGGCCCAGGAGTCCAGGTGAGGACCCTATATGTACACAACTCTGCACAAGTAGAAGCCCAAGCAGTGATAAAGGAGGAACACAGTATGCTCATATCTAACTATGGCCCATGAAGAGGAATGCAGAAGGAGGAAAAAAAAAAAAAAAAAAAAAAAGCCCACAGCCTGGAGGAGATAGGCAAATTCTTCTCCTGTCATTTACCCAGTACTGTGCAGTGCTTGACAAAGGCCACTTGCCCAGCGTCATCCATTAGACACCTGTGGGAAAGAAATACATTAAAAGGATTACTGCAGGGTAGGCCCTTCTCCTCAGGCTTAAGGGTCTGTCTGATCACACCATATAGCTTGGGGACAAGGGCAGAGCCTGGTGAAGGCCTCTGAGCAGACCCACAGCTGAGGAAGCGCCATGGGGCACTGATATGCCACTAAGATGGGAGGATGAATTTATAGGAACCAGAAATCCCTCATAATGTTTCCCAAAGCAGCAAAAAAAAAAAATCATTGAAAATATTTTGATATAGAACAGAGTTTTCAAATTTCTGAAATGGAAGATAAATATACATCAAGTCTCCTAAGAGAGGAAATGTGCCCTTGGCTGGCTATCAAATTTTAGGATATAACCAAGGCAAAAGATGTAGCAAAAAATCAGCCATTGAGCTGTCTGCACAGGGGTAGTGAGGGAAGACAGGAGAGAGGCCAGTGCATTGAACACGAGACACTGCTACAATAGAAAACAGAGGGTCAGTCACAGAAGAATGGTCCAGACACTAAGGATGTGCCTGCCCCTTAGGCTCTGCTTAGCCCAGTGAGAGGACACATTGGGCAGGTTCATTGGGCTAGACTAAGTTCATTGGGCTGGACTAAGAAGTCAAAAGCTCTGGGGAGATAGAAAGGGACTCCAGGAGAGGTGCTTCCCTGTCAGATATCACATGAAAGGTGTATGCACTGGCCTGGCCTGGAGGAGAGTCCCAGCTGAATCACTGAGTCACTGTGAAGAAATTAGACCTCCTGGACACCTCTTTGCAGGCTGGGCTCTGCTGTGGGCCAGGTAGGGTCTCACAGCCTAAGGACATTGGACACTTTGGCCATCATAGAACAGCAGCTGGTCTCACTCACTTGAAGGCACCTGAGTAGCCGAAGTATGGTTCATGGTTGGAGCAGGCACACTTTTCTGTGTCTTTTCCCACACACAGTTGACACAGTTGGGGGAAGGCTGTCCGATCCACACAGGGAACACAGCTGCCCATGAAGAAATTGGACGCTGCTGCTCAACATAAGACATGTAACACAGGCCATGAGCCACCCTGGCCACACACCATGAGCCACAGCTCCCAGTCCAGGATCATGAGAGCACAGAGAGTGACTAAAGTAAAACCAGTACACCCAGTCCCAGCACACCATTATATGTGTTCACTGACCAAGATCAAGGTTTTCCAAGAGGGACAAGTTAACCTTTCTCCTCTGACTTCCCTCCCCAAGAACTAGGCCTGTGCCTGCCATTGACCCAGGCCTGTCTCAGGTTGCTGTCAGCTCCCCTCTCTGCCTGTCAGACTGGAACATCTCAGAGAAAGGTTTCCTCTAGGAATCCTATCTGAGAGATAGGAGACCCCCATATAGAGGTACAGGCCAAGTTCATGGCCAGCAGATGGCCACCAGAAAAGCTCCAGCAGAATGGGAAACACACCAGCCACAGACAGGAAAGAACCCCAGGGAAGTGAACAGTAGGGCCGAGCAAACTTGGTCCTGACTGAAGCCCTCTGTCAGGCTTGATGCCCTTCCACCCCCCCCCCCCCCGACATTCCTCACGACAGCCGCTGGTTGGATGTTAAGAGCTCAGAGAAGAAAAACACAGCTGACACCTCCCAAGGACTGCTGATGTGGCAGAACTGACCAGCTTAAAGTTGGTATACCTCCTCCCTCTACCCCCAAAACCCATCACACATGATCACCTGATCATGTCTGAGCAACCCCAGTTTGGCCTGTGTAGGCCTGCCTGATAGCACTCACCCTCTTGCCCACTTACCCCTCAGAAGAGAGTCACGTGGCTCAGGCAACTTCCAATAAAGTAAGCCCATGGGGATGTTCCACCCAGCAGACCTGCCAAGGCCTGTGTGGCAGGATTTCTTGCCTTGGAGCTGGTCCAGATTGAAGTCACTGGTCTTTTTCACCACAGCCACAGCAAAATAGTGGGTTTTTTTATCTGCAAAGGGACAGTGTGAATGAAAGACCTTTAGCCTGGGGAACAGTTGGAAACATTGCTCCTTGCTGCTGGGCTCCTGAGTAGAAAAAGGGAATCCACAGGGCACATTTCTGTTGGGTTGGGTCATAAAGAGAGAGAGATCAGGAAAACCTGCCTTGACTTGCAGGGGAAAGAAGGCACCACAGAGAGAACATTTGTAATAACCCTCCAGACAAACACAGGGGCAAGAAGGCCACATACACATGTGGCCCAAATACTTTTGCCTACCATGGCCCTGCAGGGTGTCTGTCTGCCTATACCTACCAACCCAAGCCCACCAGGAAACTGGAGTTGTGGCACAAGGACCACATTCAAAGTACTTCCTGTCCCCTGACACAGGCCCAGGGACAGCTGGTTGCTCTCAGAAGAGATGCAAGGCTGTTGGGGCTCTGAGCATAGGCTCCAGTGTGGTCTCTCCCCTGTTTGTGGCACCTATGGTTCTTGGAGGGCTCCTCTGTGTAGCTCTCAACCCCAGTGGTTCAGGTCAGGTTGTACACAGCCTGCTCTGTTTCTCCAGGGAGCACATTTCCTGGCCCAGAATGTCAGTGTCAGGAGCACCAGTCCTCAACCATTCCAAAGCCCCAAAGGCCTTGAGTTGTGTCTTCAGCAGCTGATAAGACCTCTCATTCCCCACTGATACCCAATGGGGAATGCTCATCCATCTTTAATCCCCATTACCTGCCTGAACAAGACAAACTCAGCATCTACCAGGAGAGAACAAGCGCAACAAACTCTCTCCTGGGTCCTCAGGAAGAACTTACCATCTTGTGACCCATAGAACTCTGCCACTACAGGCTTTAGGTTGTAGGGGTGGAGGCCCGCCTCGAACACCAAACCTGCATCCAATGTCACAGCATCTGCTTCATTTGTCTGAAAGGGGTAAGACCAGATCCTGATGAGGACCTTACTTCCGATAAACTTTTGGCAAACTAAAAGTACATAGTACGAATTTAAGGAAATCATGAAAGAATATAAATAAAGTGGAAAAAGGGGGAAACAACACAAATGAACACACACGTATGAACTCAATATTTGAAAACAGAAAAGGAAAAATCAGAAAATGAGGAAAGTCTGAACTAAGAAATCAAAAGTAATATGGCAGAAATAAGTCCATATTTACCAGTAATAACAATTATTAGTGGCCTAGTTTACCACATAAAATAAATGAGATTGTCAGAATGCATTAATAAACAAAAGCCAGCAATAAACAGTTTTCAAAAGATGCACCTGAAACAGAAGCACACAAAAAGTTGAAAATAAAGGAATGCAAAAAGCTATAGAAGAAGACTACTGAGCAGAAGAAAGTTGGTGTAGAATGTTAATATTAAAAAAAATAGAGTTTAGTCAAAAAGCACTGCCAGAGATAAATAATGATAAAATACCAAATTCACCAAGAATGATAGGATTATTCCCTCATACACTCCTGGTGGGAGTAGAAATTTAAATAACCACATTGTCAACTACACCCCCAAAAGAAAAAAGAAAGAAAAAGAAACAACATTGAATTTGCTTAAAAATCAAACACGTTTGACATTGTCTTAAAAGTCAAATTCATATCTCACGGCACAGCAAGTCTGCTCCTATACACACACACACACACACACACACACACACACACACACACACACACACACACATATACACACACATATATATATATTCAAGAGAAACTTGATACTTGTGTCCCAAGAGATTTATATAAAAATATTTGTCATTCCCTGATTAGAATAACAGAAAGCTGGAAATAGCCCAAATGCCTAATGACCAGAAAAGAAAAAATAAATTGTGGTATACTAACATAATGGACTATTGTAGAGCTCTGAAAATGAATGAACAATGGCTATATTCAATGATATGGGTGAATCTTAGCATAATATCGAGGAGGAAAAAACAAGTAGGAGAAGACAACACATAGTAATGTCACGTTTAGGAAACTTTTCACAAATCAAAAATGTGTCGTGATTCATACATGCTATACACATCTTAAAATGAAAATAAAAGGCAAGGAAGTTTTAGGATTCAGTTTGCTCAGGATGGAGAAACACATCGGTGGTTTTAAGTAAGGTCAGTGGGATATACTACACTAAGTGGTTAGGCCATTCTTATAAAATCCAGTACTACCACACAGCAGCCCTAGAAGTAAGCTATTGGCAGTGATGAAGTTTTGAGAACCTATGTTAGGTTCGTGGATAATATTATGTTATTAACATTTAAAAATAAAGGGGGGCATGCATGGACTAAAATGGAACAAATGTCATAATTCAATGGTTAGAATTAAACTATGATTGCAACTGAGATCCAATTAAAACACACACGCACGCACAGCAGACCAGCTGTTCTTATCAAATCATTGATTCCTTCAGTGAATCATACTCTATCTGGCTGATCTCCCATCTCATTACTCCTTCTAGTCTCCTGCTTGCTCTATTCCTGTCACCCTGACTTCCCTACAGCAGCTTCAAAAAGCCCATCTCTCCTGTCTCAGGCTCTTTGCACAAATTGTTGTTCACCACCTGGTGTATTCTACCCATGGCACCCAGCAGCCTAACCCATGCTCATCCTTAGGGTCTCAGCTCATTGCTTCCCTCTCAGGGAGATTATCCTTGATACTCAGGCCAAAACAAGTTTCTTCTGAAAGTCTCTGTCAGAGCATTCTACTCTTTCCCTTCATTGTACATCACACAATTTGAAATTATAGTCTATGTGTTGCATGTTTTTCTTTTCTCCTGACTGTACTGTAAGCTCAAGACTAATGACCATGTGTGTTTCAATTCACCACTGCAGCCCCATTGCCCAGCACAGGGTCTGACCCACATTCAGATGTGCACAAAGAGGAAGGAATGAAGAGTCAGGAAAATCTAGAAACAAAGGGTTCAGCAACCATCTGAAGTTTGCACTGTATTTCTCTTCCCTGGGAGCATCATTCAACTTCCCGTGATATGTCAAAAACTTCCAAAACAATATTGTATAATATTGATAATTTTGATAGCAAACATTCTTGTTTTCCCCCTGAATTTAGAGAACTTAGTGCCTCAAAATTTCCCCCTTTTCAGAGCATTGGATTTTGTTTCAAGACTCCTTAAAAGTGAGCACTCCAATTTCCCTTTCTGAAGTGCTTTTATTAGCATTGGAGGTTGACCGTCACACACACCAGCCTCCTACCTGTGGATAAAGAGTTGTTCCAAAATAACAGAAGAGAAAGGAAAGTACGGATTTTCTCCCACTCCTTTTTAGGCAACAGTGACTTACCGAAATGGCCCTGATGCACTCAAGGTAGGAGGTTTTCTTCACACAGCTGACAAAGGGACCAGTCTCAAGGACCGTTTTCATATTTTCGCTGAAACTGGAGCACTTACTGGCTTCATGATTTGAGACAGTGCACCATCTCACAGTTTTCTCAGGGGAGACAGCCAGACACAGCCCTAGGAGAAAGAGGCCAGAGGTCCCTGTGCTAGTGGGAGAGACAGCAGCACCCTCTGAAGGGTCTTGAAGGCTCCATCCCCTCTATCCTGTCCTCCTCCCACTCCTCCCATTAACACCCCAGGGCACAGATTCTGCTGCCTTCTGAGGCTGGGGACAAGATAAAGGAACGCTAGAGTCCTCCTAGTCACCTGCTAACCACCCTCTGCTAGCCAGAGGGATGTGGGCTTGACCATCAGCTCTCAAGTGGAGACCACTGTCTACTCCTCTCTGTTCTCCCTGCCTCCTTGCCTCACCATCCTGGGACTGCCACAGGACATAAGCCTTATTGTTGTGACAGGGAATTTTCAGCTACTTGAAGGCAGTGGCTTGAAACTACAATTTGGGGAAGCTAACAAGGTAGGAATTAGCATCTTGTGTTTATTTATGTTTTTAATATAATTTATTGTCAAGTTAGCTAACATACAGTATATACAGTGTGCTCTTGGCTTCGGGAGTAGATTCCCATGACTCATCACTTACATACAACGAGGAATTACCATCTTTTAAAGATGATGGAACTGGGCTCAGAAAGTGATGCTTTAGCCAAGGTCACCCAGCCTGTTAGTGGCTGAGACTGGCCTAGAAACCAGGTCTCCACACTTTGGTCTCTACCCAGGGAACAAAAGAAGATGATATTCTGAGTTATTTTCCATCTGTTTCACCAGTAGGTAGGGGCAAATGATTAATGAGATAATGAATTTGTCTATGATACTTTTCTATCATCCTCTGTTCCAGGAATAATTAGAACTCCACATCTTTAGTGGTTCTCTCTGTTTCCAATGACCCCTCCTTCAATCTTCATCAGTCTTTTGGGCTGCCATTAGAAGAAGCTAAAGCCACCCATGTCTGTAGCTATTAAAATCATGTGGTTGCACTACTCCCAAAGCCCTCTGTCATCTCTACTTTCTGTGGATCAGCAGCAGAAGGCTGACTCAGGGAAGCTGATGAATATCCACAAATCACAAAGCAGGAAAGGGAGAGGGCAGCGGTTCTCCAGAATGCATAAAGAGGGGCCACAGGGAAGTTACTGCCCCAACCACACTTTACCCTACCTGTGCCCATGAGAAGTCACAGGAGGCATCAAGATTCAGTGGCAAACCCTCTCTAAACTGTCCCACCTGCAGTCCCATAGGCAGGAATTTGTCCTGAGTCCTGCATTTACCTTGCACAGTCCTATGAGGTGCTTTTGGTGGGGGGGAAGGGAGGGTGCACAGGGGAAAGGCAAGTAATGCAGGGCCAATTCTCAATGGTAAACGTCTCCAGGAGAGACAAATAAAATAACTAAACACAGAGGCTCCAAAGGTGTAACAAACGCACCGGAGTGGCAGACGAAAGTTAAAGGACAAAGGGAACCAAGCAATCTCAGGAGGTGATGGGCATCGACAGAGGCCATCCATTGGCAGGCCCCACACCAAGGATGTGCTAGTGCCTGGATCCATGGCCTCATTTACCCTCACCTGACCCTCTCAGGCTGGGGCTGTACTGCCCTTCTCACTGGTGAGAACACAAGAAGCCTGGCTTCAAATATGCTCCAAACCTTTCAGTGGCCCTGCTTCTTAGCAGGACATCATCAGTGCCAGGAGCACCTGTGGGACATCAGACTGCCAAGGTTAAGGGTGGGGTCAGATCCCAGAGGTCTTGAATACCATGTTCAGCAGTTCAGACTTGACTCAGGCGGCCTCATAGAAGGGATCTGATAAACCATGATGTAAGTGCTCTAATTTGTTGTATTCTAATACTGTAAGTTTTACTGGACAACGAGGAGGAGGAAAGCAAGGAATGGAAGCAAGAAAGCACAGCGGGACACGAAAAGACAGCAGAGGCACAGAGGGGAACTCGAGGCAGTCCTGAAGCAGGTGCAGGGGTGCCGTGGGGAAGAGCGAAGGAAATGCTCAGGGAACCCAGGGGGCGGTATTTTGGAGTAGGGGGTGAAAAGAGCACCTGGGCTGACAACTATGTGGGCCTCCCCCGCACCAACACTCACCCAGGACCGCGCAGGCCAGCAGGGCGCGGACGGCGAGCCTCATCTTCCTGAGTCTGTGGCTTGGAGCAGCGAGCACAGACCTATGGGCTTCTGCGCAGCCTCCCAGACCTCCGCACGGCTTTATCCCCCGCACCGCGGGCCAAGCAGAATCTTTGACCTCCAATGTTTGCATAGCCCGCTTGCCCAATCACCCCTCATCCCGCCCCTTTCATTCCTTGCCCAGGCCGATCACCTCATTTCCTGAGCTCTAGAAAGATGCACGGATGGTATCCAGCACAAAAATGCTGATTGTAAGGGAATTAAAGAAAAATCAACCCTTTGTTAATACGCGCTCTCTCTGTGCCAGGAGCAGAGCTGCAGCGGAAAGGGGGTTGGTGGGGGCGGGTAGATCTGCTTCTGAATCTGAGGATACCAAAGCTGGCCTTGCACCAGTCCTGTGTATTCATTCCACAGATAATAGAGGAAAGGAACTACCCCAGATCCAGACTAGAAACACAGAATAACGAAGACCTTCCTGAGAGAAGGTGTCAGAGGAGAATAAAGCTGACCTCAAAGATAAGTTCAGCACCCTTCACTTGTTCCCAGGTGTCCCCAGAAACCATGCCCCCTGGGCTTTCAAAGGCCATCCTAACTGAGGAACTGCTCTCTCCCCATGTGCCCTGCTGAACTAAGGCTCCTGGACTGAAAACCTTCCCATGATGCAACCTGCTGGACACCTTGACCTAGGAACAGAGCCACAGGGGAGACATAGGGAGCTTTCCCATAGGAAGCTATCCAGGAATGTGACCAAGACTCTTGAGACTCAGAACAAAGTGTCACATGAGCACAAAGCAAGGGACCCAGGGGAGGATGTGGCCTGGTCTCAATGCTCTGGGTCATCCCTGCCCGCCTCCAGCTAAGTAGTCTCCAACTGGCTTTGGTTGCACATGCTTATCAGGAAAATTGTGAGATTGTACATTCTGTGTATGTACTTTTTAAACTAATACATTGTGCACATTTCAATAGAAGTTTATAAAGTAGTAAGACAAAGATGAAACACTCATTTTAAAATGTTCCTTTGTTTATTGTGCCTTGTATACAATGAGTAATACCTCAAGACAAAATCATACATTTAGGGAAATGGCAAGTTTCCTGATAGTAGATATATATCAGTACTCCTGAAAGTCATCAGGATAATTTTAGGGTTCTCTAAAGGTTAATTCTTTTCCAGTCTGATCAGATAATTGTTGTTTTGGGCTCTATCTACACTAATTTACAGCAGGCCTAGAAAATATCAGCACTGTCATTTTATTTTTGTTCAATTGTGTTTGTGTTATCAAAATCATCTAATTCTAATTTCTTTACAAAAATATTTTTAAGGCACTTGTGCATTTGATGAGGTTTAGTGAGTTAAACCAAATTACCTGATGTGTGCATCCAATTTCCTGAGCACACGCAAACCACAAAATGTGGAACCCCACAAAAGCCAAAAGCAAAGGCCAGGTTAGAGGGTTACAACCACCCAGCACCCCCTTTCACAGCCCACTCCTTGTGAGGTGTTCCTGATCTTCCCTCAAGACACTTCAGAGGCTCTACAAGACATGTGTCTGCCTGGCCTACAGACCAGTGGGAGACAGTGCCAATCTTCATACAAAATAGTAGCGAATGTTCATTTGTTAATCTGTTGCATTAAGAATGAACATAACTGGAAGTTAGGTTACCTTCTCTCACACCCCAATAGATTGTCTCATATACAAGTGGTTACACACACCCCACTTTAGAGAGCATTGCTATAGCAGGGACTTTCCATTTACAGTGGAGACATAAGACAAGCCTAGCCGACCAAACACCCACCTCACCAATGAGGAAGAATGACTGCTGCTGCCCTCCTTCCCTGCCCATCCTGGGCCCTCCTGCTTAAGCCATGAAAAACCCAGCATCATGGCGGGAGGGGCATATTCTGACTTGCCTCTGCAACAGGCATTAGGGGGTGGTCTGGCTTCCTGTGGAAAACATTGAGGTACAGAGATGAAGATGGAGGGAGAAAGTAAGGGGAAGGGCTGGCTGGGAAAAGACTGTACAGAGCAAGCATGCCCGCATTCACGGACCCTGCAGTGAAATTGCAGGGTCTGCCCAGAAGTAGGAAGGAGAGTTGCCCAATGCCGAATAAGCCATAAACTCGGGGAAGCTCTGTGGAGGGTATGGAAGGCAGATGGACCATGATTCTCACGCCTGGGTTCCTACTGCACTTACTCTCATACCAGAGGAGATAGTGAGCCTTTCCTGAGGCAGCTCCTCAAGGGACAGGCCCACAGCCAAGCCTGAGACCCTCAGAGAGAGCACCCTCTGGCGAGTGCACTAGAATCCCCATTTTATTTCATTTTTTATTTTTTTAATTTTAGAGAGAGGGGACGGAGAGAATCTCCACACTGAGCATGGAGCCCAACACTGGGCTAGATCCTGGACCCTGGGATCATGACCTGAGCGAAAATCAAGAGTCGGATGCCCAACTGACTGAGTTACCCAGGCACCCCTAGAATCCCCATTTTAAAGATGAGATGAGGAAACTGAGGTCCTGAGGGGTTAATAAATTGTCCAAAACCAATTGGTGAGTCAGATGCAAAATCAAGCAATCTAATTCCAGAGTACACATACCCATCAGGTACATACAGAGACCAAGGGGTTCATCTGGGCTCACACTGAGAGGAACAGACAGGGCGCTCCCAGCCCTGACATTTCTCCACAGACACATGACCCCACACTTCAGTTTGCAGAGGGGCTTGTCCCCCTGGGAGAGGTCTGAGTGCCCCAACCGCAAAACCTCAGGCATGCACTGGTGTTTTTTTGTCCCGATGGAAGGAAAGTATCACATTTTCAGTCCTTCCATTTTCCAGGAACTGTTCTGGGTCAAGATCTTTGTGATCTTGACCAACTACCTTGAGAGATGAGATCAGTTCCCCACTTTTCAGATATGGACACTACACTAAAATGACAGGTCCTCCTTCACAGAGCTCTGGGACCTGAACATAAATCTTAGTCCCAGCCTTCTCTAGACCACAGTTGCCTTCTGGATATTTATCTTCTCTTTACTTATCCAGAAGAGGAAGGGAAGAAGGGAAGGAAGGGCATAAGAAAGGTGCCGGGGGTGGGGGGTGGGGAATGAGGAGAGCTTCCAGTTATAGACCAAGCCAAGTCATGACCCAAATCTTCCACCATAAACTGAATAAAACTCTTAAATTTCAGTGGGATTGGCCCTCTTGTAGAAAAAGCTGAACTTGTGTGTACGTGCAGGGGGGTTGGGTTGCTGACCTAAAGGGATGGGCAGGAATGCATTGGCTCTCTGAACCAATATTTGTTGTTTCCAAATGTTGCCTCATTTACAAAGAAGCAGAGCAAACAAAGAACTTCTGTCTGGTTGAACTAGTCCCTCTTTCCCTCCCCCCTCATTTCTCTCTGCCCAACACCAGGGCTTCTCCTCTGAAAAGCCCTGAGTCTCGGTCTTCAGGAAGGTGGGATCAGGCAGCCTAAGAACTGATGTTTATAGGCTGACTGTCCCACAGACCTACTGGCTTAGGTAGAATGTGGTAAGAGGTGAGAACCAAGGGCACTTGATGTTAGAAAAATGTCAAGCCATTTGAAATGCCATACACCACCACCTCTCTGTCTCTCACTTCTACCCCTCTGAAGTCCCTGGACAAGGGAAGATTTTCAGGCTTCCATTCTTTTCCCACAAGAGTCCATAAAAATATCCTTTTCATGAATAGTCAAGGGCCAGAGAGCTTCACCGATGAATTCTACCAAACACTTAGAAAGAATTATAACAATCTTACACATACTTTCCAGGTAATAGAAAAAGAAGGAGCATTCCCTGACTAATTTTTGAGGCTGGTAATTATAGTTTGAAAGCAAAAACCATCAAGGACATCATAACAAAGTTAAAAACTACCTTTTATGAACACAGATGCAAATATCCTGAGCAAAATATTAGCAAATTGAACCCAGCAATATCTAAAAAAGAATACTAAATCATTACCAAGTTAGATTTATTCCAAGAATGCAAGTTATCTTTTGAAAAATCAATCAGTATAATTGATCACATTAACAGAATAAAGGAGAAAAATTATATGATCATGCCAGTTGGTACAGGAACAGCATTTGGTTAAACTCAGCAACCATACTTTTTAAAACCTCTTGGTAAACTTATCCTAGGAAACGTGTTTAATCTGATTGTGTATGTGTGTGTACATATAAATACATAAAAGAGATGTTTTGTATATATATGAAATCATCATACTCAGTGGTGAAATGGTGAATGAAAGCTTTCCCTTTGAGATCAAGAAAAAGATCAGAACGTCTAGTATTATCATTTCTATTCATTTTACTTGTGAACCTTGCCAATCCAGTCAGGTACAAAAAGATATAATATGTAGAAGAATTGAAAAGGAAAAAATAAAACTGTCATTTTCTTCACAGATTATTGTGTTAGAAGGAGCACGATAGTGATTTGTCTCATCAATTCTGTTAACTTTGTTTGCTTGGTTAAGGTTGTGTCTGACAGGTTTCTACACTGTAAATTTCCCTTTGTAGTTAATCAGTAGTTTGTGCAAAGATGCATTGAGACTATTTAATATTTTATTCCTCACCAGATTTCCACCCCCTTGTTTTGGCATCCATTGATTATTCTTGACTAGATCAGTTATTATCAAGTACTGATTGCCAAATAGTGATTTTCTGATTGTATCATTCCTTGTACATTTATCGGTTGGCATTCTAAAGTATACAAGTGCTTCCCATTCTCCAAGTATTTATTTTCTTTTATTTGTTTTTACCAGCATGGACTCAGGGTTCTGTCTTTCTCAGTGGGTTATAATCCTTAGCTGTCATTTTTTTAATTTTTTATTGTGGCAACATAAACTCTACATACAATTTATCATATTAACCATTTTTGAGCGTCCTGTTCGTTCATATTGTTGTATGATGTGACTATCCATTTCTAGAGCTTCTTTTATCTTGCAAAACTGAAACTCTATACCCAGTAAGTAAAAATTCCTCATTTCGCTCTACCCCCAACCCCACCACTCACCTTAGAGACTTTCTGTCTCTATGATTTTGACCACTCTACCGCATTTAAGTGGAATCATACAATATTTGTCTTTTTGTGATTGGCTTGCTCTACTTACCGTAATGTCCACAGTTCAAGTTGTAGCAAATGTCGAGTTTCCTTCTTTTTTTAAGGCTGAATAATATTTCATTCTAGGTATGTACTATATTTATCCATTCATCTATCAGTGAACACTTGGGTTGCTTCCACATTTTAGCTATTGCAAAAAATATGTCTATAAACATGGTGTATAAATGTCTTCAAGACCTCGCTTTCAGTTCTTCTACGTATGTAGTCAGAAGTGGAATTTCTGGATCACGTGGTAATCTTTTTAATGTTTTTATTTAAATTTCAGTTATTTAACATACAGTGTAATATTAGTTTCAGGTATGCAACATAGTGATTCAACACTTCCATACAACACCTGGTGGTCATAACAGCAAGTGCCCTCCTTAATCCCTTTCACCTTTTTACCCATCCCCTCATCAACTTCCATTCTGTTAAGCAGCAGTTTGTTCTCTATAGTTAAGATTCTGTTGCAGGGTGCCTGGCTGGCTCAGTTGGTGGAGCATGCAATTATTGATCTCAGGATTGTGAGTTCAAGCCCCATGTTGGAGATAGAGATTACTTAAAAATAAAATCTTTAAAAAAAGAGGGGGCACTGGGTGGTTCAGTTGGTTGAGCATCCGACTCTTGATTTCAGCTCATATTATGATCCCAGGGTCATGGGATTGAGCTCTGTTTCCAGCTCTGGCTGAGCGTGGAGCCTGATTAAGATTCTCTCTGTCTCCCTCTCCCTCCTTCTGCTCTTCTCATGCTCATTCTCCTAAAAAAAAAAAAAAAAAAAAAAAAGTCTGTTTCTTGGTGATTTGCCTCTCTCTCTTTTTTCCCCTTTTACTCATTCATTTTATTTCTTAAATTCCACATATGAGTGAGATCATATGGTATTTGTCTTTCCCTGACTGACTTATTTTACTCAGCATTATATTCTCTAGATCCATCCATGTCATTGCAAATCACAAGATTTCATTCTTTTTTTGGCTGAGTATATATATATGCCACATCTTCTTTTAAAAAATTTTTTTATTTAAATTCAAGTTAGATAACATACAGTGTAGTATTGGTTTCAGGAATAGAATCCAGTGATTCACTATCACTTACATATAACACCTACTGCTTATTCTAACAAGTTCTCTGTATTTAAGTTCTCTTATGGTTTGCATCATCTCTGCTTTTATCTTATTTTTCCTTCCCATCCCCTATGTTCATTTGTTTTGTTTCTTAAGTTCCACATATGAGTGAAATCATACGATATTTGTCTTTCTCTGACTGACTTATTTCACTTAGCATAATGCACTCTGCTTTCATCCACGTTGCTGCAAATAACAAGATTTCATTCTTTTTGATTGCTGAGTAATATTCCATTGTATATACATATACCACATCTTCTTTTTCCATTCATCAGTTAATTGACATTTGGGCTCTTCCCATACTTTGGCTCTTGTTGATACTCTTGATATATAAACACTGGGATGCATGTGCCCCTTTGAATAAGCATTTTCGTATCCTATGGATAAATATCTAGTAGAGCAATTGCTGGGTTATAGAGTAGTTCTATTTTTAATTTTTTGAGGAACCTCCATACTGTTTCCAAGAGTGGCTGCACCAGTTTGCATTCTCACCAGCAGTTCAAAAATGTTCCCTTTTCTCTGCTTCCTCGCCAACATCTGTTGTTTCCTGAGTTGTTAATTTTAGCCATTCTGACAGGTGTAAGATGGTATCTCATTGTGGTTTTGATTTTATCCATCTTCTTTATCCATTCGTCAATCAATGAACATTTGGGCTGTTTCCACATTTTGGCTATTGTAGATAATGCTGCCATAAACATCAGGGTGTTGTATCCCTTAGAATTAGTATTTTTGTATACTTTGGGTAATACCTACTAGTGCAATTGCTGGATCATAGGGTAGTTCTATTTTTAACTTTTTGAGGAAGGTCCATACTGTTTTCCACAGTGGCTGTTCCAGTTTGCATTCCTACCAACAGTGCAAGAGGGTTATCCTTTCTCCACATCCTCACCAACACCTGTTGTTTCCTGTTGTTGATTTTAGTCATTCTGACAGGTACGAAGTGATATCTCATTGCAGTTTTGATTTGCGTGTCCCTGATAATCAGTGATGTTGAGAATCTTTTCATGTGTCTGTTGGCCATCTGTATGCCTTCTTTGAAACAATATCTATTCATGTCTTCTTCCTATGTTTTAACTGAATTATTTGGTTTTGGGGTGTTGAGTTTTATAAATTCTTTATATATTTTGAATACTAACCCTTTATCAAGTATGTGATTTGCAGATATATTCTCCCATTCCGTAAGTTGCCTTTTAGTTTTGTTGACTGTTTCCTTTGCTCTCCAGAAGGTTTTTATTTTGACGAAGTCCCAGTAGTTTGTTTCTGCTTTTGTTTCCCTTGCCTCAGGAGACATATCTAGAAAAAAGTTGCTATGGCCAACATCAAAGAGATTACTGGTTGTGTTCTCTTCTAGGTTATGGTTTCAAGTCTTGCATTTAGGTCTTTCATCCATTTTGAATTTAGTTTTGTGTATGGTGTACGAAAGTGGTCCAGTTTCATTTCTTTTGCATGTTGCTGTCCATTTTTCCCAACACCATGGATGATATGGTAATTCTATGTTTAATTTTTTTGAGGAATCTCCATGCTGTTTTCTACAATGACTGTACATTCCCACTAACAGTGCACAGGGCTCTAATTTCTCCACATCCTCTCCAACATTGACTACTTTCTGGGTATTTTTTAAAAAATAGTAGCCATTCCAGTGGGTATGACATAGTATCTCATTATAAATTTGATTTGCATTTCCCTAATGATTTGTGGTGTGTATCTTTTCACATGCCTATTGGCCATTTTATAATTTCTTTTCAGAAAAGTCTATTCAAGTCATTTGTCCATTTTTGAATTGGTTGTTTGTTTTTCTGTTGTTGGGCTTCAGGAGTTCTCTCTATATTTTTAATATTAACTCCTTATCCATTATCTGATATGCAAATATGGTCTTGCATTCTGTGGGTTGCCTTTCACTCTGCTCATAGTGTCTTTTGATGCACAACAGTTTTATTTCTCATAAAGTTCAACTTGTGTATTTTTGCTTTTGTTGCCTGTGTCTTCATGTCATATCCAAGAAATTATTGCCAAATCTAATGCCATAAAGCTTCTGCCCTATATTTTCTTCTAAGAGTTTTTTTTATTTGTTTGTTTGTTTTTAACTTTTAGGTCTTAAGTTTAGATCTTTGAATAATTCTTAATTTTTGTATATGGTATTGAGTGAGAATCCAACTTCATTCTTTTACGTGTTTATATCCAGTTTTCCCCGCACAGTTTGTTGAAGAGACTCTTTAACCCACTGAATGCCCTTAGCCCCTTGTGGAAAATAATTTAACCATGTATGCAAGTGTTTATTTCTGGGCTCTCTATTCTATTCCATTGGTCTATGTGTCTGTCTTCATGCTAGTGCCATACTCTTGATAGCTGTAACATATGGTAAGTCTTAAAGTCAGGAAGTATGAGTCCTCCAGCTTTGTTCTGCCAAGAGATTTTAGCTATTCAGAATCACTTGAGGTTCCTTATGAATTTTGGGATTTTTTTTTCTATTTATGAAAAAAAAGTTGTTGGCATTTTGATAGCAATTAATCTATAGATTGTTTGGGGTAGTATTTACATTATAATGATATGAAGTCTTCTATTCCATAAGCATGGGATATCTTCACATTTATTTGTGTCTTCTTTAACTTTTTTCAGCAGTATTTTGTAGTTCTCATTGTACAAGTCTTTCACCTCTTTGGTTAAGATCATTTCTAAGCATCCTGTGATACCATCATGAATGGAATTGTTTTTCTTAAATTCCTTTTTGGACTATTCGTTGTTAGTATGTAGATGAACAACTGATTTCTGTTTGTTGATTTTGTGTCCTGCTACTTTGGCGAATTTGTTAATTAGTTCTAACAAAAAATTTTTGGTAGAATCATTAGGGTGTTCTACATATAAGATCATACCATCTGCCAACAGAGATAATTTTATGTTTTCCTATTTGGATGCCTTTATTGTTATTTCTTGCCTACTTGCTCTGAATGGAACTTTTGTGTTGAACAAAAGAGGTGAAAGTGAGCTTCCTTGCCTTGTTCCTGATCTTAGAGGAAAAGCTTTCAGTCTTTCACCATTGAATATGATTTCTGCCTTGGAGTTTTTCATATATGCCTTTTAATACACTGAAGTAATTTCCTTCCATTCCTAGTTTGTTGAGTGCTTTTTTTTTTTCATGAAAAATTGTTGTATTTTGTCAAATGCCTTTCTGCATCAATTTAGATGATCATGTGGGATTTTTCATTCTGTTAATGTGATGTATTACATTAATTGTTTTTCATATATAGAACCATCTTTGCATCCTAGAAATAAATCTCTCTTGGTCATGGTGTATAATCCTTTTAAAATGCTGCTGAATTCAGTTTGCTAGTGTTTTGTTGAGGGTTTCTGAATCAATGTTGATAGGGATATTTGTCTGTAGTTTTCTTTTCCTGCAGTGTCCTTGTCCGGATTTAGTATCATAAAATAAATATAGTATCATATAATAAGCCTCAGAGTAAGTTAGAAAGTGTTCCTTCTTTTTAAATTTTTTGGAAAAGTTTAAGAAGGATTGGTGTTGGTTCTTTAAATGTTTGGTAGAATTCACCAATCAAACCATCATGTCCAGGGGTTTTTTATATTGAGAGATTTTTGAATACTGACTCTATTTCCTTACCAAATAAAAGTCTATTCAGATG
Organism: Herpailurus yagouaroundi; assembly: GCF_014898765.1. NCBI lineage: Eukaryota > Metazoa > Chordata > Mammalia > Carnivora > Felidae > Herpailurus > Herpailurus yagouaroundi. The sequence goes on along the minus strand of NW_024412400.1, from coordinate 29,928,840 downwards.
TTCTGTTTCTTCATGATATAGTCTAGATAGGTTTTGTATTTATAGAAACTTATCCATCTCATCAAGGTTATCCAATTTGTTGATATGCTATTGTTCACAGTAATCTCATAATCCTTATTTCTCTAAAATCAGTAATGTCTTTGCTCTCATTTCAATTTTAGTTATTTGAGTCTTCTGTTTTGCCTAGTCAGTTAAGATAAATTTTTGTCAATTTTGTTGATCTTTCCCAAGATCAATTTTCTCTAGTTTTTCTATCCTATTGCCTATTTCTTTCACTTGTACCTTAGTTTTTATTATTTCCTTTCTTTTACCAGGTGAGTTTACTTTGTTATTCTTTTTCTAGTTCCTTAGGTTGTGAAATTAGGCTGTTGATTTGAGATCTTTCATCTTTTTTAATGTGTTTATAGTATAAATTTCCCCTTGGGACTGCTTTTGCTGTGTCCCATAAGTTGTGTTATATTTTCATTTCATTCATATCTAAGTATTTTCCAATTTCACCTGTGATTTTTTCTTTGATCAATTGGTTGTTTAACAATGTATTGTTTAACTTTCACAAATTTGTGAATTTTCCAGTTTTCCTTTTGTTACTGGTTTCTTTTTTTTTTAAGTTTTATTTATTTTGAGAGATAGGGAGTGAGAGAGAGCAAGAGAGGGTGAGTATGAGTGGGGGAGGGGCAGAGAGACAGGGAGAGAGTGAGAATCCCAAGCAGGCTCCAGCATGGAACCTTACATGGGGCTTGATCCCACAAACTGTGAGATCATGACCTGAGCTGAAACCGAGAGTCAGAGGCTCAACTGACTGAACCACCCAGGCTCCTCTCCTTTTGTTATTGGTTTCTAACTTCATCTTATTGTGGTCAGAGAAGATATTTTGTATCATATCTGTCTTTAAAATCTGTTGAGACCTACTGTGTGGCTTAACATGATCTGTCCTGGACAATGTCCTATGCACACTTGAAAAATTGTACTCTGAGAGAGGAGGGAAGATGGCGGCGTAGGAGGACGCTGGGCTCACCGCGCGTCCTGCTGATCACTTAGATTCCACCTACACCTGCCTAAATAACCCAGAAAACCATCAGAGGATTAGCAGAACGGAGTCGCCGGAGCCAAGCGCAGACGAGAGGGCCACGGAAGAGGGTAGGAAGGGCGGCGAGGCGGTGCGCGCTCCACGGACTGGCGGGAGGGAGCCGGGGCGGAGGGGCGGCTCGCCGGCCAAGCAGAGCCCCCGAGTCTGGCTTGCAAAAAGCGGAGGGGCCTGACGGACTGTGTTCCGACAGCAAGCGCGACTTAGCGTCTGGGAGGTCATAAGTTAACAGCTCTGCTCAGAAAGCGGGAAGGCTGGAGGACAAAGGGAAGGAGAGCTGCTGAGCCCCCTGACGACAGAGCTCAGTTTGGTGGGGAACAAAGGCGCTCGCCAGCGCCATCTCCCCCGCCCATCCCCCAGCCAAAATCCCAAAGAAAACCAGTTCCTGCCAGGGAACTTGCTCGCTCCGCGCAAACACCCAACTCTGCGCTTCTGCGGAGCCAAACCTCCGGCAGCGGATCTGACTCCCTCCTGCTGCCACAGGGCCCCTCCTGAAGTGGATCACCTAAGGAGAAGCAAGCTAAGCCTGCCCCTCCTGCCCCTGTGCACCTTGCCTACCCACCCCAGCTAAGACGCCAGATCCCCAGCATCACAAGCCTGGCAGTGTGCAAGTAGCCCAGACAGGCCACCCCACCCCACAGTGAATCCCGCCCCTAGGAGAGGGGAAGAGAAGGCACGCACCAGTCTGACTGTGGCCCCAGCGGTGGGCTGGGGGCAGACATCAGGTCTGACTGCGGCTCCGCCCACCAACTCCAGTTATACACCACAGCACAGGGGAAGTGCCCTGCAGGTCCTCACCACGCCAGGGACTATCCAAAATGACCAAGCAGAAGAATTCCCCTCAGAAGAATCTCCAGGAAATAACAACAGCTAATGAGCTGATCAAAAAGGATTTAAATAATATAACAGAAAGTGAATTTAGAATAATAGTCATAAAATTAATCGCTGGGCTTGAAAACAGTATAGCGGACAGCAGAGAATCTCTTGCTACAGAGATCAAGGGACTAAGGAACAGTCACGAGGAGCTGAAAAACGCTTTAAACGAAATGCATAACAAAATGGAAACCACCACGGCTCGGATTGAAGAGGCAGAGGAGAGAATAGGTGAACTAGAAGATAAAGTTATGGAAAAAGAGGAAGCTGAGACAAAGAGAGATTAAAAAATCCAGGAGTATGAGGGGAAAATTAGAGAACTAAGTGATACACTAAAAAGAAATAATATACGCATAATTGGTACCCCAGAGGAGGAAGAGAGAGGGAAACGTGCTGAAGGGGTACTTGAAGAAATAATAGCTGAGAACTTCCCTGAACTGGGGAAGGAAAAAGGCATTGAAATCCAAGAGGCACAGAGAACTCCCTTCAGACGTAACTTGAATCGATCTTCTGCACGACATATCATAGTGAAACTGGCAAAATACAAGGATAAAGAGAAAATTCTGAAAGCAGCAAGGGGTAAACGTGCCCTCACATATAAAGGGAGACCTATAAGACTCGTGACTGATCTCTCTTTTGAAACTTGGCAGGCCAGACAGAATTGGCACGAGATTTTCAGGGTGCTAGACAGAAAAAATTATGCAGCCGAGAATCCTTTCTCCAGCAAGTCTGTCATTTAGAATAGAAGGAGAGATAAAGGTCTTCCCAAACAAACAAAAACTGAAGGAATTTGTCACCACTAAACCAGCCCTACAAGAGATCCTAAGGGGGACCCTGTGAGACAAAGTACCAGAGACATCACTACAAACATAAAACATACAGACATCACAATGACTCTAAACCCATATCTTTCTATAATAACACTGAATGTAAATGGATTAAATGCGCCAACCAAATGACATAGGGTATCAGAATGGATAAAAAAACAAGACACATCTATTTGCTTCTACAAGAGACTCATTTTAGACCTGAGGACACCTTTAGATTGAGAGTGAGGGGATGGAGAACTATTTATCACGCTACTGGAAGCCAAAAGAAAGCTGGAGTAGCCATACTTATATCAGACAAACTAGACTTTAAATTAAAGGCTGTAACAAGAGATGAAGAAGGACATTATATAATAGTGACAGGGTCTATCCATCAGGAAGAGCAAACAATTATAAATGTCTATGCGCCGAATACCGGAGCGCCCAAATACATAAAACAATTACTCATAAACATAAGCAACCTTATTGATAAGAATGTGGTAATTGCAGGGGACTTTAACACCCCACTTACAGAAATGGATAGATCATCTAGACACACGGTCAATAAAGAAACAAGGGCCCTGAATGAGACATTGGATCAGATGGACTTGACAGATCTATTTAGAACTCTGCATCCCAAAGCAACAGAATATACTTTCTTCTCGAGTGCACATGGAACATTCTCCAAGATAGATCATATACTGGGTCACAAAACAGCCCTTCATAAGTTTACAAGAATTGAAATCATACCATGCATACTTTCAGCCCACAATGCTATGAAGCTTGAAATCAACCACAGAAAAAAGTCTGGAAAACCTCCAAAAGCATGGAGCTAAAGAACACCCTACTAACGAATGAGTGGGTCAACCAGGCAATTAGAGAAGAAATTAAAAAATATATGGAAACAAACGAAAATGAAAATACAACAATCCAAACGCTTTGGGACGCAGCAAAGGCAGTCCTGAGAGGAAAAGACATTGCAATCCAGGCCTATCTCAAGAAACAAGAAAAATCCCAAATACAAAATCTAACAGCACACCTAAAAGAAATAGAAGCAGAACAGCAAAGGCAGCCTAAACCCAGCAGAAGAAGAGAAATAATAAAGATCAGAGCAGAAATAAACAATATAGAATCTAAAAAAACTGTAGAGCAGACCAACGAAACCAAGAGTTGGTTTTTTGAAAAAATAAACAAAATTGACAAACCTCTAGCCAGGCTTCTCAAAAAGAAAAGGGAGATGACCCAAATAGATAAAATCATGAATGAAAATGGAATTATTACAACCAATCCCTCAGAGATACAAACAATTACCAGGGAATACTATGAAAAATTATATGCCAAGAAGTTGGACAACCTGGAAGAAATGGACAAATTCCTGAACACCCACACTCTTCCAAAACTCAATCAGGAGGAAATAGAAAGCTTGAACAGACCCATCACCAGCGAAGAAATTGAATCGGTTATCAAAAATCTCCCAACAAATAAGAGTCCAGGACCAGATGGCTTCCCAGGGGAGTTCTACCAGACGTTTAAAGCAGAGATAATACCTATCCTTCTCAAGCTATTCCAAGAAATAGAAAGGGAAGGAAAACTTCCAGACTCATTCTATGAAGCCAGTATTACTTTGATTCCTAAACCAGACAGAGACCCAGTAAAAAAAGAGAACTACAGGCCAATATCCCTGATGAATATGGATGCCAAAATTCTCAATAAGATACTAGCAAATCGAATTCAACGGCATATAAAAAGAATTATTCACCATGATCAAGTGGGATTCATTCCTGGGATGCAGGGCTGGTTCAACATTCGCAAATCAATCAACGTGATACATCACATTAACAAAAAAAAGAGAAAAACCATATGATCCTGTCAATCGATGCAGAAAAGGCCTTTGACAAAATCCAGCACCCTTTCTTAATAAAAACCCTTGAGAAAGTCGGGATAGAAGGAACATACTTAAAGATCATAAAAGCCATTTATGAAAAGCCCACAGCTAACAGCATCCTCAACGGGGAAAAACTGAGAGCTTTTTCCCTGAGATCAGGACCACGACAGGGATGCCCACTCTCACCGCTGTTGTTTAACATAGTGCTGGAAGTTCTAGCGTCAGCAATCAGACAACAAAAGGAAATCAAAGGCATCAAAATTGGCAAAGATGAAGTCAAGCTTTCGCTTTTTGCAGATGACATGCTATTATACATGGAAAATCCGATAGACTCCACCAAAAGTCTGCTAGAACTGATACATGAATTCAGCAAAGTTGCAGGATACAAAATCAATGTACAGAAATCAGTTGCATTCTTATACACTAACAATGAAGCAACAGAAAGACAAATAAAGAAACTGATCCCATTCACAATTGCACCAAGAAGCATAAAATACCTAGGAATAAATCTAACCAAAGGTGTAAAGGATCTGTATGCTGAAAACTATAGAAAGCTTATGAAGGTAATTGAAGAAGATTTAAAGAAATGGAAAGACATTCCCTGCTCATGGATTGGAAGAATAAATATTGTCAAAATGTCAATACTACCCAAAGCTATCTACACATTCAATGCAATCCCAATCAAAATTGCACCAGCATTCTTCTCGAAACTAGAACAAGCAATCCTAAAATTCATATGGAACCACAAAAGGCCCCGAATAGCCAAAGTAATTTTGAAGAAGAAGCCCAAAGCAGGAGGCATCACAATCCCAGACTTTAGCCTCTACTACAAAGCTGTCATCATCAAGACAGCATGGTATTGGCACAAAAACAGACACATAGACCAATGGAATAGAATAGAAACCCCAGAACTAGACCCACAAACGTATGGCCAACTCATCTTTGACAAAGCAGGAAAGAACATCCAATGGAAAAAAGACAGTCTCTTTAACAAATGGTGCTGGGAGAACTGGACAGCAACATGCAGAAGGTTGAAACTAGACCACTTTCTCACACCATTCACAAAAATAAACTCAAAATGGATAAAGGACCTGAATGTGAGACAGGAAACCATCAAAACCTTAGAGGAGAAAGCAGGAAAAGACCTCTCTGACCTCAGCCGTAGCAATCTCTTACTCGACACATCCCCAAAGGCAAGGGAATTAAAAGCAAAAGTGAATTACTGGGACCTTATGAAGATAAAAAGCTTCTGCACAGCAAAGGAAACAACCAACAAAACTCAAAGGCAACCAACGGAATGGGAAAAGATATTTGCAAATGACATATCGGACAAAGGGCTAGTATCCAAAATCTATAAAGAGCTCACCAAACTCCACACCCGAAAAGCAAATAACCCAGTGAAGAAATGGGCAGAAAACATGAATAGACACTTCTCTAAAGAAGACATCTGGATGGCCAACAGGCACATGAAAAGATGTTCAGCATCGCTCCTTATCAGGGAAATACAAATCAAAACCACACTCAGGTATCACCTCACGCCAGGCAGAGTGGCCAAAATGAACAAATCAGGAGACTATAGATGCTGGAGAGGATGTGGAGAAACGGGAACCCTCTTGCACTGTTGGTGGGAATGCAAATTGGTGCAGCCACTCTGGAAAGCAGTGTGGAGGTTCCTCAGAAAATTAAAAATAGACCTACCCTATGACCCAGCAATAGCACTGCTAGGAATTTATCCAAGGGACACAGGAGTACTGATGCATAGGGGCACTTGTACCCCAATGTTCATAGCAGCACTCTCAACAATAGCCAAATTATGGAAAGAGCCTAAATGTCCATCAACTGATGAATGGATAAAGAAATTGTGGTTTATATACACAATGGAATACTACGTGGCAATGAGAAAAAATGAAATATGGCCTTTTGTAGCAACGTGGATGGAACTGGAGAGTGTGATACTAAGTGAAATAAGCCATACAGAGAAAGACAGATACCATATGGTTTCACTCTTATGTGGATCCTGAGAAACTGAACAGGAACCCATGGGGGAGGGGAAGGAAAAAAAAAAAAAGAGGTTAGGGTGGGAGAGAGCCAAAGCATAAGAGACTGTTGAGAACTGAGAACGAACTAAGGGTTGATGGGGGGTGGGAGGGAGGAGAGGGTGGGTGATGGGTATTGAGGAGGGCACCTTTTGGGATGAGCACTGGGTGTTGTATGGAAACCAATTTGACAATAAATTTCATATGTAAATAAAAATAAATAAATAAATAAATAAATAAATAAATAAATAAATAAAGAGAAAAATTGTACTCTGTGTTATTGGATAGAGTGTTCTGTAAATGTCTGTTTGGTTTAATGATTTAAGTCCTCTGTTTCCACACTTACCTTCTGTCTGGTTGTTCTGTCCTTTAGTGAGAGTGTGGTACTAAATTCTCCAACTATCCTTATAGAACTATCTATTTCTCCCTTCAAGTCTGTCAATTTTTACTTCATGTATTTTTTTTTAATTTTTTTTTTCAACCTTTATTTATTTTTGGGACAGAGAGAGACACAGCATGAACGGGGGAGGGGCAGAGAGAGAGGGAGACACAGAATCGGAAACAGGCTCCAGGCTCTGAGCCATCAGCCCAGAGCCCGACGCGGGGCTGGAACTCACGGACCGCGAGATCGTGACCTGGCTGAAGTCGGACGCTTAACCGACTGCGCCACCCAGGCGCCCCATACTTCATGTATTTTGATGGTCTGTTGTTAGGTGTGTAAATGTTTATTATTGTTATATATTCTGGCTGTATTGAACTTTTTATTAATATACAATGTCCTTTTTGCCTCTTGTAAACGTTTTTGACTTAAAATCTATTTTATCTGATATTATTATAGCCGTCCTTGCTCTCTTTTGGAATATCTTTTCCCATCCTTTCAGTTTCAATCTGATTGTGTCTTTGGATCAAAGTAAGTCTCTTATCCAGTGTATAGTGGGATAGTGTGTTTTTTTCCACTCTGCTAATTTTTGTTTTTTGACTGGAAAGTTTAATCCATTTACATCAAAAGTAATTACTGTGATAAGGAGGGACTTGCTTCTGTCATCGTATTATTTGTTTTCTATATACCTTATAGCTTTTTTTGTCCCTCATTTCCTGCATTACTATCTTCTTTTGTGTGTAGTTGATTTTTTTGGTAGTGAAGCATTTCAGTTCCCTTCTTGGTATATTCTATAGCTGTTATCCTTGTGGTTGTCATGGAGATTACATTTAACATCCTAAAGTTTTAATACTCATTTGAATTTATATAGTCTTAAATAACATACAAAACTCTGCTTTCTTACAGCTTTATTACCCAACCCTTTCAGTTGTTGATGTCATAAAATTACATCTTTATACCTTGTGTGTCTAAAAACAAATAATTGGTTTTTTAATGCATTACTTTCATATATTATATACATATAATGGTTTAATGATGTGGTCAAGTTCTCTATTTCCACATTTATCTTCTGATATGTATATGTGTGTGTATATATATGTATAAAACAAAGTAGTAAGTTATAAAATAATAGCTTTTATAATTGCCCACTTATTTTCCTTTACTGTGATATTTATTTCTCCATAAGATTTCATATTATCTGGGAATGCAAGCTGGTGCAGCCACTCTGGAAAACAGTATGGAGGTTCCTCAAAAAACTAAAAATAGAACTACCCTATGACCCAGCAATTGCACTACTGGGCCTTTATCCACAGGATACAGGTGTGCTGTTTCGAAGGGACACATGCACCCCCATGTTTATAGCAGCACTATCAACAATAGCCAAAGTATGGAAAGAGCCCAAATGTCCATAGATGGATGAATGGAAAAAAAAGATGTGGTATATATATACAATAGAGTATTACTTGGCAATCAAAAAGGGTGAAATCTTGCCATTTGCAACTACATGGATGGAACTGGAGGCTATTGTGCTAAGTGAAATTAGTCAGTCAGAGAAAGACAAAAATCATATGACTTCACTCATATGAGGACTTTAAGAGACAAAACAGATGAACATAAGGGAAGGGAAACAAAAATAATATAAAAACAGGGAGGGGGCAAAACAGAAGAGACTCATAAATATGGAGAACAAACTGAGGGTTACTGGAGGGGTTGTAGGAGGGGAATGGGTTAAATGGGTAAGGAGCATTAAAGAATCTACTTCTGAAATCATTGTTTTACTATATGCTAATTTGGATGTAAATTTTTAAAAAATAAAAAAAGATTTCATATTATCATCTAGTACCCTTTGATCTCAACCTGTGGGACTCCATTTAGCATTTTTGTAGGTCTGCTGGTAACAAACTTCACCAGGTTTTGTTTATCTGGGAAAGTCTTAATTTCTCCTTCATTTTTGAAGAACAGTTTTGCTTTGGATATAGGATTCTTGATTTGAAATATTTTTCTTTTAGCACTTTAAATATATCCACCCACTGCCTTCTAGCCTCCAAACTTTTTGAAGATGAATCTGCTAGTAATCTTACCAAAGATCCCTTGTATGTGACAAGGCACTTACCTCTTGCTGTGTTCAAGATTCTCTTTTTATCTTGGGCTTTTAACAGTTTGGTTATACTATGTCTTGGTATGGGTCCCTACTTGAACTTCTTGGATATTTATGTCTTTCATCAAATTTGGCCATTATTTCTTCAAATATTTTCTCTACTCATTTCTCCCTTTCTTCTGTGACTCCCACAATGCATATATTGTTCTGCATTTTGATGTCTTACAGCAGGTCCCTGAGGCTCTGTTCACTTTCTTCCATCTTTTTTTCTTTACCTGTTCCTCAAAATCGATAACTTCCATTGTCCTGTCTTTCAGTTCACGGATTCTTTCTTCTGCCTGTTCAAATATGCCTTTGAATCCCTTCTAGTGAATTTTTATTTCAGTTGTACTTTTTAGCTTCAGAATTTCTTTTTGTTTCTTTTTAAGTTTTCTGTCTTTTTATTGATATTTCCATTTTGTTTATATAGTTTTCTTGACTTGCTCCACATCTTTTAGTTCTTTGAACATTTTTAGGACAGTTGTTTTAAAGTCTTTGTCTAATAGATCCATTATCAGGTCCTTTACAAAGACAGTTTCTGTGGTTTATTTTTTTCCTTTGAACAGGCCATACTTTCCTGTTTCATGGTATGCCTTGTGATTTTTTGTTGAAAACTGGACATTTGAATCTATAATGTGGTAACTCTGGAAATCAAATTCTCCTTCTTCCCAGTGTTTGCAGTTTTTTTTCTGTTTTGCTTTTTATTTCTGTAGGCTATCTCTGTACCAAGGATGAGATTGAAGTGAAAACTTAAGGTCTTTTCAGGTCTTCTTTCCTCCTGCTTTCCCTCAGTTTGTGCAGTAACTTTCTAATTTCTCTAGAATATATCATCACTTTTGAATGTCCTAGTCTTAAGTGTATGAGTCTGAAAATGGAGAAAAAGAGAAATATGAAAGGGGAAAAAGGTGTTAGCTCATTAAATTCTTTGGAAGTTAACTTGAGGAGGGAAGTCTTGCAATAATGAGGGGAGGTGCAATAATGAAGGCCTCCCTCCTTTGTGTCTGCACCTTCATGTTTAGAAGCAGCAATCAGTGATCGTAACACAGATACCTAATATTTGCATGACAGAATCCTTATTGCCAACCCTGGATCCCACAGCTGTGTGCTGAAATATGTGCTCCTGAAATATGTGCAATGCTGCCTGATGTAGGGTGGGAAGAGGGGAATGAGTAGTCACTGCCAAGCTAAAAACTGAAATTAATGGCAATTTACCTTCCTTCCAAGAATTCTCTTAGATGTTGGAAGCCTTCAGTATCCTCCATAATTCCAAAGTAACTGCATCAAATACATATTACCAGTACAATAGTTATCTGGGTGGGGAGACAAATTCCTGGTGCTTCCTACTCTGCCATCTTCCCAAAATCATCCTCCTTACTTATTCTGGTGTTCAGATTATTGTAAATTTGGCCACTGGGTGGCCCTTCAAGTTTGCTCCTATGTATATTTCACAGGCTTCATTAATTAATTAATTAATTAATTTAACTTCAAGTTAGTTAACATACACATTGGTATTGGTTTCAGGAGTAGAACCCAGTGATTCATCAGTTGCATATTACACCCAGTGCTCATCCCAACAAGTGCCCTCCCTAATGCCCATCACCCTTTTAGCCCATCTCCCTACTCACTAGCAACCCACAGTTTGTTCTCTGTATTTAAGTTTCTTATGGTTTGCCTCCCTCTCTGTTTTTATCTTATTTTTCCTTCCCGTCCCCTATGTTCATCTGTTTTGTTTCTTAAATTCCACATATGAGTGAAATCATATGATATTTTTCTTTCTTTGACTGACTTATTTCACTTAACATAATACACTCTAGTTCCATCCACGTTGTTGCAAATGACAAGATTTCATTCTTTTTGATTGCTGAGTGATATTCCATTGTGTGTGTGTGTGTGTGTGTGTGTGTGTGTGTGTGTGTGTGTGTGCGCACTACATCTTTATTTTTTCATCAGTTGATGGACATTTGGGCTCTTTACATAATTTGGCTATTGTTGATAGCACTGCTTTAAGCCCAATTATTTTTTAAGCATTTCACTTTCTGGCAGAATGAGATGTTCAGGCCTATTTTGTACTTTCCCTTCATCACCTCTGGAATCTCTGTTTCTGGAATTTAATTTCTCTAAGAAACTTTATCCTTTAGTAGAATATGGTATTTAGGAACCAAAATCTGGATGCTAGGTGTGATAACTGCTTTGGAAAGAAATTGATACTAGAATATTTCAACAGAGCTAGAATATACACACATACACATAGACACACACATTCATAACATACATCTACATTAGTTCATACTAATTCTTCAAATTCCAGTTGAACATCACAGCAAATCTCCTAGTTTTCTTTCTCCCCATATGTGCAGCTTCGTTCTCTGACAGTGAGAAACCTGAATCCCCATATTCTCAATATTTTTAGGTCTTTGCTCACTTCCTCTGTACATAATCAATCTCCTGACCTCCAGCTGCCTCTTTGCCCAAGTCTCTCAGGCTCCACTGCCCCTAGCCACCTCAAGAACAAGAAAGGTAGAGAGCAAATACATGTTTTTTAACTGAATAAAAGAGGGGGGGGAGGAAGGGAAGGGAAGAGAGAAAGGTAGGAAAAAGTAAGAGTAAAAGGGAAACCTTTTTATCTGTCTCCACAGTCACCTGGTATGCTGTGAAGAACAGAGAGAAGGATGATGTACAGAATGAGGAATAACTGAGGAGAGATGGTCAGCATCATTCAATGTTACAAAGCTCTGGTCTTATTTTCTCAACTCAGTCATTCTTCTACAATATACTGGGAAAGACAACAGCCTGTTTGTCCTCATTTCAAAATCTAGAGATATCCATTCTGCAAGCAAAAGAACCTCCTAAGAAAACCCTTTCCTTGTCAGTATAATGTTCAACCTAACCCAGCTGTACCCGACCTCTAGGCCAACAGGTGCAGAGGCCACTGACCCTGGAGCTGAGTAGACTCTGGAAACTGCTATGTGTAAAGGAACAAAAGTCACTGATCAAAGGTAGTCATGCAGTAGAAGCTGGTCTTCTCTGGCATGCCATTTGCAGAACACCTGGACAGGCTTGGAAAAGATGGGAACAAGGTTAGAGGTCAGGGCCAGGGCATAGTTTAGAGCTCCATGGCAGAACTGCTTTCAGGCAAAATTGTGAAACAGGCAACACGTTACGGAAGCTGCTTCAGTCCCTACTCCAGAGTCCCTTCTGACAATTGACTTCTCCCTGACCACAAACTGGGATTATAGAGAGGGGAAAGAAAGGTTGTGGAATTCAGAGAGCATGGTATAAAGTGGGCCAGGACACCAGAATGTCAAGAAATCTGGATTTTAAAATAAGGGAAGGATCCTAGGTATAGGAATTTGTTCCCAGAAGTAGAGTTTATTCCCAGATTTGTATTTGGAAATCATCTGCCCAGTGCAAAGCAGGAATGTAGTGTTAATAAAAGTAGCATTAGATCATGATAGAAATAAACATGAGAAATGTTCACAAATGCAAATATTAGGACAAGAGAAGGACATGGCCCTGGTTCTTCCTGATGGACAGCACCACTAAAGCTAGTGTGGTTTTGTCATTTACTTCTTTACATTCACTTCTATAGAGTAAGACTTTCAGTTATTCAGTGAATTAGTCAAGTTACTTAACTCTCGGTACCTCAGTTTCCCATCTAGAAAATGGGAATAATAATGCCTACTTCCTGGGCTTGTTATGAGAACTAAATTAACAATTAAAGTAAATCACCTAGAACAATAGCCAGCCCATTATTCTCCTTCTTATTTTTATTTGTGTCATGACCAGTGTCTTTCCCCTTTAAGTTCTGTGTATGCAGCACTGTGAGCCCAGCCCCTCAGGTCACATTGCATCAGGGAATCCTACAAGTGTGCTGACCACTAGGTGCTAGACAATACACCACACAGAGCCTGGCAGCATTATTTTGTCTGTATATCAGTTATCTGTGCACTCCTTTTATTTACCTGTCCATTCTTGAGGGCAGGTACTGAGTATTATCATGTGCAGTCTGTGGAATAAAATGAGTATGAAACTGGAGTCAGAGATTCCTGGGTTTAAATCATAGGCCACTTAGAGAAGCTACATGATGTTAGACAAAGCTACATGATGTTAGACAAGTTACTTGTCTATTCCTATACTCTGTTTTCTCATTAGTAATAAGAATATGAATACCTATCTTCTAGGCTCATTTTGAATGTTGCTCAGAGTGCTATTAAAGTGTTGGCCCTGCCAGTACATGGCAATGACTATCATTTTTACAAAACACCTAGTATGGACGAAGTGCTAACAGCATGTTCAGTGACTCAGTGAAGTGACCCTACATAATTTCTCAAGAGCTTTGTCTATTGCTGATGGGCCCTTCAGCAGAACATACCCTGTGAGACCATTTAGTACAATGACCTCATTTTACAGAGAGAAAAACTGAGGCCCAGCCAGAGGACATAACTTGGTAGAATGCCCAGCAGGGCAGGCAAAGCTAGAACCTACTTTGGACTCAACATCCTGAGCTATCCTCATCATCCTGTAACTCACTGTTCTGGAGTGTCCCTCATATTTTCTAACAAGGTTATTTAGAGATTTCATTTCCCATTGCTCTTTCACCAAGAGAAGCCAAGTCCTGAGATCTTCAGGTGGGCCCATGAAAAGTGGCTGTTAAAGCTGAGCATAGTCTAGTACTCCTGGGGCAAAACAAACAGATCACTGATCCCTCTACTATTCCACAGCGAATGCCACTGTTTGATGTCCCTGCTCTCCATAGAAAAAGAAGAGTAAAGTCCACCTGGTTTCTCAGCTGTTCCAAAATAAACCTCTGGCCCATACAAGTCTATAGACAATTGGTGTCACCTGTTGGTTTCTACAATTGAATGTTTTTCCCTTTTAGTTCTAAATGTTCTCACAGATAGGCCTTTTACATAAATATGTACAACTTGCCAATATGTGCAATTTAGTAAGACTTATTAGCCCCACGGGGTAGCATCTGCCTGAAAACAGGTTAACTAGCCTCTATTTTCACCCCCAGAGGAAAGTGGCATGAGGTCACAGAAAAATCACTGGACTGGACCTATGGAATACACAAAAATTGTACACCAAGTAGTGTGTGTGTCGTGTGTGTGTGTGTGTGTGTGTGTGTGTGTGTGTGTGTGTGTTACTGGGGTGAAAGTACCAGGACTTTATTAAATCTGAAAGAGGCCCGGGGCACCTGGGTGGCTCAGTCGGTTAAACGTCTGACTTTGGCTCAGGTCATAATCTCACGATTCATAAATTTAAGCCCCGCATCTGGCTCTGTACTGAGAGCTTAGAGCCTGGATCCCGCTTTGGATTCTGTATCTCCCTCTCTGTCTGTTCCTCCTCCACTTGCACTCCATCTCACTGTCTCTCTGTGTCAAAAATAAATAAAGAATAAAAAAAAAGTTTTTTTAAATCTGAAAGTGGTCCACTGGTAGCCCAAATATGTTGAAATGTAAAACATTAATTATCTGTCTTCGTTTCAAGTTCTTAAAATTTGAAAAAAATAGGGGCAGGATACTTGACAGCTCTTCCCCAGTGCCAGCGAAAGGTCTCTGTTGGACCATGGTCTTTGGGCTCTTGCCTCAAGGTTGTGCCATTGAAGACTGCAAGGTTGGCTCTCCAGTAGGGAAAAGTGGCGGTAGAAATTCAAGCCTCTCAGAGCCAATAGTCCCTGAGGCTTTGGGCAAGAAAACCTGAGGACTTTGTAGCAGGTAAAACTCTAGGAATCTTCCTGGAAGCCCAACATAAAGGATGAACATGCAGGTGGCTTCCTGGGGACAGTCTGCAGGGAGATGACCTAGGACTAGATGTGAAAATACCTTTACCAAGAAGGACCCAAAAGATCCGGAGCAATCTGGAACTAGAAGTAGAATCAAAATTGTACAGAAAAGGGACAAAAGGGATGAAGGAACAAGAAAATGTAGATCAAAGTAGACAAGAATAAAACCGAAAATCCCCTAGAAAGCAAGCTACTATGTTTTCAAATAATGCACAAAATGACAGAAGAGGGAGCTCTGTGAAGTAAGAAATGCTTTGCCAAAAATAGTCTTATTTTAAAAGTTCAGGGAAGCAAATCTCACCTAAAATTGAACAACAGAAAATACCATGGTAAAATATCATATAAAGTTATTATAAGAAAAAATTGTATGTCCACGGACAATGAAAGCATACCAGAAAGATGTGCCCACAAAACACCTAGAGTCTGTAATCTACACAAAAGTATGAAGAGAGCCAGAAACAATAAAGATATGGGTAAATATTAAATATTTTGTCATTTAAAATTTTCATTAAAAGATAATTGTTGCTTGATATGATAAAAATTATTGTCAAGTTTCTTTTTTTTTTTTTCCAGGCTCTGAGCCATCAGCCCAGAGCCCGACGCGGGGCTCGAACTCACGGACCACGAGATCGTGACCTGGCTGACGTTGGACGCTTAACCAACTGCAACACCCAGGCGCCCCTCAAGTTCCTAATGTATGTAGAAGTAAAACATGATAATAAGAGCACACAGATAAAAGAGGGAAATCAGTGGATTAGTGCAGTAAGCTTACGCTGGCTCACAAAAACTGATTGTGTATATCTCTTCTAAACTCTGAATTCATTGATATCACTTTGGTAGCTTGAAATCATCTGCAGCAAAAGTATTTGCTCCATGGAATTGGCAAAAGATGCAGATCAGGGCCCTTTTTTTACCTTTAAGATCTGGTTATTAAAAGTTTATCCACATATCACTGGGGAAAGTGGAACTGTAATATTACAGGATCTTATACACAAAGTCATATAACATTACTTCTATTTTTTATTGAAGTATAACTAACATACAGTGTTATATTAGTTTCAGGTGTACAATATAATGATTCAACAATTCTATATATCATTATAGAGTGCTCATCAGGATAAGTGTATTCTTAATCCCCTTTATCTATTTCACCCCTTCCCCCACCAACCTCCCCTCTGGCAACCATCAGTTTGTTTCCTGTATTTAAGAGTCTGGTTTTTTGTTTGTCTCTTTTTGTTTGTTTATTTGTTTTGTTTCTTAAATTCTACATATGAGTTAAATCATACGGTGTTTGTCTTACTCTGATTTATTTCACTTGTACCTCTAGGTCCATCAATGTTGTTGCAAATGGCAAAATCTCATTCTTTTTTATGGGTGAGTAATATTCAATATACACATACACACACCACACTTTCTTTATCCATTCATCTATTAACACTTGAGTTGCTTCCATACTTTGACTATTGCAAATAATGCTTTATTAAACATAGGGGTGCAAGTATCTTTTCAAATTAGTGTTTTCATTTTCTTTGGGTAAATACCTGGTAGAAGAATTACTAGATCATATGGTAATTCTATTTTTAATTTTTTGAGGAACCTCCATACTCTTTTCCACAGTGACTGCAACAATTTGCATTCCCACCAACAGTGCATGAGTGTTCCCTTTTCTCCACATCCTTGCTAACACTTCTTATTTCTTGTCTTTTTAATTTAGCCGTTCTGACAGGTGTAACGTGATATCTCACTGTGATCACTGTGATTTTGATTTGAATTTCCTTGATGATTAGTGATGCTGAGCATCTTTTCATGTGTCTGTTGGCCATCTGTATGTTCTTTTGAAAGATGTCTTCTGCCCATTTTTAATTGGATTATGTCTTTTTGGTGTTGGATTATTTTGTTTTATTGATGGTTTCCTTCGCTGTGCAAAAGTCTTTTTATTTTGGTATATTCTCAATAGTTTAATTTTTCTTTTGTTTCCCTTGCCTGAGGGGACATATCTAGAAAAATGTTTCTACAGCCAATGTCAAAGAAATTACTGCCTATGTTTTCTTACAGGAGTTTTTTGATTTCAGGTCTCACATTTAAGTACTTAATCTATTTTGAATTTATCGTTATGTATGGTGTAAGAAAGTGGTCCGGTTTTATTGTTTTGCATGTAGTTGTCTAGTTTTCCCTGCACCATTTGTTAAAGAGGCTGTCTTTTCCACATTATATGTTCTTGCCTCTTTCATTGTAGATTAATTGACCATGTAATCATGGGTTTAGTTCTCAGCTCTTTATTATGTTCTATTGATCTGTGTCTGTTTTTGTGCCAGTACCATACTGTTTTGATTATTACAGCTTTGTGGTGTATCTTGAAATCTGGGATTGTGATACCTCCAGCTTTATTCTTCTTTCTCAAGATTGTTTTGGCTATTTGGGGCCTTTTGTGGTTCCAGACAAATTTTAGTATTATATGTTCTAGTTCTGTGAGAAATATTGTTGGTATTTTGATAGCGATTTCATTAATCTATAGATTGCTTTGGGTAGTATGGACATTTTAACAATATTTGTTCTTCCAATCCAGGAGCATAGAATATCTTTCCATTTGTGTCATCTTCAAGTTCTTTCAACAATGTTTAGTTTTCAGAGTATTGTCTTTTACCTCCTTAGTTAAATTTATTCCTAGGTATTTTATTATTTTGGGCGCAATTATAAATACAATTGTTTTCTTAATTTCTCTTTCTACTTTATTATTGTATATAAATGTAACAGATTTCTCTATATTAATTTTGTATCCTGGTATAACATTATCTGACACTAGTATTAAAACAAAGATAAGTATTGCAAACTTTGGAGAAGACATTAAAAAATAAAAGACTAGGTAAAAGCCAGTAGAGAAGATAAAATGGAATACTAAAAAACAATCCAACAGAAGGCAGAAAAGAGGAAGTAAGAAACAAAGAACAGATGAGACAGATAGAAAACAAATATTAATAACTACATTATATATAAATGAACTAAACACATCCTTTAAAAGGATAAAGATTATCACACTGAATGAAAAAAGAAAGACCCAACCCTATGCTCTTTATAAGAAACCCCCCTTAATATAAACAGATGGATTAAGGTAAAAGAATGGAAAACAATATGACCAAGCACACACTAGTCATAAGAAAGGTGAAGTGGGCATATTAATATCCAATAAAGTAGACTTAAGATAAGAAGTATCACCAGGGACATAGGAACATTTCATAATGATAAAGCAGCCAATTCATCAAGAAAGCCTAACATCCTAAATGTGTATGACCTAGCAGAACAAAATATATAAAGCAAAATCTGACTGAACTGGAAAGAGAAATGAGCAGATCCATACTTACAGCTAGAGATTTCAATCCTCTTCTCTCGGTGATTAATGAAAAAGTAGATAGAAAATGAGTTAAGACAGAAGATTTGAACAATAACATTAACCAACCTAACCTAATTGCTGTTTATAGAACTACACTATATATTACAGATCTACACACGATAGAATTACACCCCAAAATACAGAATACATATTTTTTTCAAGTGTACATGGAAGGATGGCAAGTCCTGTACTGGTTACTCTTTCACAGGCAGAAGCACAAGTCCACACTCATAAAACTAACATTTAACAATGTATAACTTAGGCTCCCATTCAACTTTTACTGAGGCACTATCATAAGCTGCAATTATGGTAACACTAGGTATGACAAAATCTCTGATAAGAAACTAACTTAAAAGAAATGAGTATAAATCCCACTTTAAGGAAGTTGACTATAAAAGGGTAGTAAGATTAGATTTTTTTGCAGTAATTTTAATGTTTTCCAATTAATCTGAGTCAGGATTTTGATTCCATTTAACATTGTGAATTTTAAATTCAAATATGTTTTTATATGTTTATATGTTCAAATATGTTTCTATAATATTCAAATATGTTTTTAAAATACACAAACTCGTTCCTTAGCCTTTGTTTTTATTATGTAAGTCCTTGATACAGCACACACTGATGCTTTTTTTTTTTTTTTTTTGGCACACTTGTAATCACCACTCAGACTCCCTTCAGACATATTTATTGCTTATATTCTATTTAAGTGACTTGACTCTTGGGTAAAATAAAGAATGGGGAGGGAAGATGAGCTAGTCTTATACAGTTCTTTACAAAGGTACAATTTAATAGATATTAGATTCAGAAGCATAACTCTGGTATAAAGACATAGTTTTCTCCCCTCAAAAGAAATCTGAGAACATTTAATGAAGTTTTCTGAGAAGACACAATAATTTTCATTCATTTTAATTTTTTTTATCAGTTCCAGCACATAATTACAAACTAACTGAGGTTAACACAGGCCAAGGTGCAGACAAGTGAGAATGTGGCCCCACCATATCTCAGGCACTGAGCATCCCCATATGGTTGTCCACTTTGATCAGTGTTTAATGTACGTGGAATGTACAGGCATCCAGAAGTTCTGTGAAGCAAAACATAAGAGAAAGAACTTCAGATACTGCCTATGCTTGCTAAACACAATTCTGTTCCTCTTTTCTAAAAGTAAATGCTAGGTAATAACAATTTTTTTAAAAATCTCTATCTGTCTATCTATCTCCTGATGTCAGTGCTATACTTAAATACCAACATTTTCCTTTCTTCCTGCTCTCATCATCTCCAACACATAATATAATTCAACAAAAATTCAGGCACACCCCCAGCAATTTGATTATCCCAGCTCTAATTTTATTTCTCCAACTTAATCCTTTTTGAGGCAGCTATGCCATTCTAAAATACATACACATATATAAAAACATATATATGCATGTATAAACTATGCCATTTTAATATATATTTATTTATATATTTAAATATAAATATACATATATATAAAATATACATATAAAAGGCATATTATAGTGCTAACTTCATTTTGTTTCTATTAATATTATTTATACATTGACTTAAAATCTTTGAAAATCGATCCTCTATGAGTCATGCTGTGGGTCATCTCCCAACCTTCTCCCTACACTGAAGTGCTCACACATGTGTACCTTTTCATTTTGTTAGCAAAAAAAATGGAAATGCACAAGTAAACAAGTCCGATTTCCAAATGATCTCAAGTTCTATTGTACTCTCTGTCTCCTTCAAATGATTTGGTCTTTTCTCAGGTAGTCTTATACTGTTGTCTAATTGAGTTGCTTCACTGGTAAGTCTGAATCCTCCTGCAGGGCCAGGAGCAAGCCCTCTCCATCTTTATGTTCCTATCAGTACAGGCCCAGGGCTTGGCTTACGATGGTCCTTAATACTCTACTCACCAGAGTGTAAACATGGTTTCATGTTAGCAATGGCCATAAGATACTCTGGTCCTAAGTATTTTCTGTAAGTTGTTTCATCCTGAAGGTTAGCCAAACATGCAGTGTCATCACTGAAAAGCAGATCCTTGTTTGAGGATTCAAACATCTGGAACATCCTGTATTCAAACCCATTTCTTCCAAAGAGCTCCTGAGTCAGACAGACAGACAGACAGGCAGAGAGTGAGCAGCAGCACCAGGGAGCACAAGGTTGTGTATTCTGCCTCAGAAGATCTAAGTCTGCTGGGCTGCTTAGCTCCAGCACCTGGAACCCTGGGGCACAGCAACAGTTTAGGAGGCACCATTAATGGCAAAGAGCATGGCCTCTGGGTTCAGATCCAGGGCCTAGCTTTTGTTTGTCATGTGACTGTAGGAAAATTCTTTACTAAGCTCAGTAAACCTTGTTTACTCATTTATAAACAAAGATAATAACCCTAAATAGTAAGATGATGTATGTAAATTAACTGCTAAATAGGAAAAGCTTCAAGTTGGCCACTATATCACAGTTCCACCAATCACTGCTGGATATTTTCAACTTCCTGGGTCACACTTGCCTGTCTTCCTGCTGCCCGAAGCCCTTGCTGTCTTGCCTCTGCTATTCCCTAGATCTGCCCCAGGCACCTGACCATTTCCATCTCTTCCTGCCCCTCCTCTCCTTTCTTTCGTTCAGCCCCCCTGTAGCCATGGGAGCAGCTTGCCCTTTGGGAGATGCACCCCTTCAAAAGTCCATGACCGAGAGCCTTTTGTTTTGCCAGTTCTCCCTGGGTCATAATCCTTTAACTGGGATGTGTGGGCAGCATATGCTAAGACATGGAATGTTCATCTGGGGCTCTTCCAGGAATGGGGTGTGTGAGTGCAAAAGGCAGATGAAGCTTTGGGTTTTCCTTAAGATCATTTGATTTAGGCATCCTGCTACTCCATAGCCCTTGTTGGCTGCCTGTAGAGGTCATGAGTTGTTTGAATGTTAGCTCTGGAACTTTCATGAAGCCTGAAACAGTGCTTGGCCTGCCCAGGCTCATTAATGTATTGGGACCCACCCTAGGTCAGGTAGAGCAGCCTCCATTCTGCTCTTCCCACAAATACCTCACCCTTGTGTTAAGGGCTCTGAGCCAACACCCTTATTTCTGTGACAGAAGAAGAAAGAGACAGCTCTCATGGAGGAACTGAACAAGTCCAGGAGGTACCAGGAGTCTGCTCAGAGAAGCAAGTGAGTCTCAGGGAGATACTTCAGATATCCACATGTCCAAGGCTTTTTCAGTCCACTTTGATACCTTAGACAGCCCCAGAGCACAAAGTGAACATGGCCACCATCTAGCTTTCTGCTTTCATCAGAGGCAGGGTTGCAAGAATCTAGTTCCACATCCCAGGGATAAAGTCCCAGGGAGAAAGGGTATGAAACTGGGCTGGGTGTGCCTATCAGCTCTGCAACTGACCTGAGCACTCAGTTGGGAGGACTGTGTGGCCAGGACCTCCTGTGTGGCCATACCTGTTGGTTGAAGAGAATTCTGCGAACAAAATCTGCCTTATCTTTCCTTGAGACCACGGCATGATTTGGGACTCTGGCCAGGTGGCAGTTCTGAGCTTCAGTCACAGGTTTCCTGGTACCATCGAGGCACAGCAGCTCAAAGTCTTCATGCTTCAGATCCTTAGCCCATGCTTCAGTGTTCTTTCCTAGGGGGAAGGAAGGTGGGTCAGCCACAGCAGACAGCTTTGGTCAAGGTGGCCTCACCGGGGGGATGTGACCAACCACCAATGTCTGGGAGAATCATAGAGACATGGAAGAATGAAATAATAAGGCTTTAAAAATAAAACAGAAAAGAAAATTCATTTTTGGTCCTGTTAAAGGCAAAGATTTCTTAAACATCCCCCAAAAAAGCACTAGCCAAAAAGGAGAAGATTGGTTGAACTATATTAAAAATTAAATTTTAACTATATTAAAAATGTAAATGTTAATCAAAAGACATCATTAAGAAAGTGAAAAGTCTTTCAGAGAGGGACAAGATATTTTCAATCCATATAGCTGATAAAAACTTGTATCCAGAATATTTAAGGATTGCCTATATATTAAGGGAGCTAGACACGCTTTAATAAACTTTCCTGGTTACCTGACTGGGGAGTGACTTCCCATAAGAGACTCAGATTTTTTCCAAGGGAGGAAAGGACAGCACAGACACATACCGTCAGTGTTCTGAAAGACCGTGCGATCCTTCACAAAGGCCACGTCTCCCTTCTCAACCAGACACCTGCACAGCAAGGGTCCAGTTAGTGAGGAGGATCAATAGGAGTGAGAGGGAGAGACACCCAGCGGGAACCACCTAGGGGTTCACACCCCCTCCACCAGAGCCACCAGGCACACCTAACACTGACCACATCCACACACACAACTGTAACACCCAACTGTCCCTGGGAATTGGAGGGGAAATGTAATAGAAAAAGAAACCTGCCTGGGGTGCCTGGGTGGCTCAGTTGGTTAAGCATCCGACTTTGGCTCAGGTTATGATCTCATTGTTCGTGGGTTCGAGTCCCACGTTGGGCTCTGTGCTGATAGCTCAGAGCCTGGAGTCTGCTTCAAATTCTCTGTCTCCCTCTCTCTCTGCCCCTCCCATGCTCATGCTCTGTCTCCATCTCTCTCTCAAAAATAAACAAACATTGAAAAAGAAATCTGCTCATTTTGTTTCTATTGTAGATAATAACCCTTGTTTGGTTCCTATTTGAAATACTGATTGGTTTCTCCAGAGAAGATGCTTGTGTTCTCCTATTAACAGGGATATTCAAGACCGGCTCTTTGGTTGGATCAGAACTCACATCAGAGGGGCGCCTGGGTGGCTCAGTTGGTTAAGCGTCCGACTTCAGCTCAGGTCATGGTCTCACGGTCCATGAGTTTGAACTCTGCGTCGGGTTCTGTGCTGACAGCTCAGAGCCTGGAGCCTGCTTTGGATTCTGTGTCTCCCCCTCGCTCTCTGCCCCTCCCCCACTCATGCTCTGTCTCTCAAAAATGAATAAATGTTAAAAAAAATTTTTAAAAATTCACATCAGAGATTAAAGTCAGCATGGAAGACATGATTTTGAAGGAGTCTTTTCACATTCAGATGTCTAGTCAGCTTTAATAAAAGTTAATGTGCACCACTTAGATATGTTTTCATGATTAATCCCCTGAAAAATGTTTCTCTGTGTTTAAGGTCCATTTTTTATGAGAAATGTTGAACATACTAAAAATCAGTTCTATGACATCCAGTCAGTTGGCAATTGATACTAATGATTCATTATCAGGAGCACCTCTCCAGTTTTCTCTAACTTCAGGTCCCTCTATACTTAGCTAGGATCAGTTACTCCCATTCAATTTTCCTAAGCCTTGCCCTATTTCTTTCCTCCACCCACTCTCCATATAGATAAGATAAGCACGATCATCTGCCTCAGGTGTGTCTGTACCTCAGCAGGGAGGCAGACCAGAGACCCTCCCGATCATTAACTTCTCTGGGGCATTCCTATGTTCCTTGCTCTACTCTAGATCTGTGATTCTCAAAGTGTGAGCTGGGATCAGCAGTATAGGTACCAGCTGTGAACCTTTTAGAAATGCGAATTCTTGGGCCCCACCCCAGACCTACTAGATTAGAAACGTCTGGGGGTGGGGCCCAGCAATCTGTGTTTTAACAATCTCCCCAGGAGAGTCTGTGCTGTAGTGGTGAGAACCACTATTTCAGATAGCCACCTCCCCATTCTATAGAGCAGTGACTAAAATGTTTTCCAAATTTCCACATACTTCTATCTCTCCACATTCCCTCTCCCCAATACTCACTCTGACATGTCCTCCTGCTTCCCAGAAAAAACACAGATAACATCACATGGGCTTTCTTCCAGACAAATCTGTCAGTCCAAGTCTCCAGTGCTCTTCTCCTGCCCATCAGGCACAGAGAAGAAACAAAGGTCTCCCTCCCAGCAGGTGTCCTCCCCAGGTGCCTTGCATCCCATTCCTGCCCATACTCTCAGGCACTTTCTCATAGTTTTCCTCTTTCTCTTATGCAATTGGAGTCTTTCCCTGTTCCCTGGGCTCTTTTTATCAGCATTTATACTTTTCTTTTTTAAAAAACAATAATCCCTGTTTTGATCCCACATTGCCCTCAGCAATGGGCCTCCCTCCCCGACTCATCCAAACACCTACAAGTAATCATTGCACTTACAATCAGCATCCCTTCTCACCACCCTCACTGACCCCTGCTGGTCAGTTTATGGGATTGACTCACTATTGAATCTGCTCCCACCAGATCCAGGGGCCAGTTCACTATACTCATTTTATCTGGTCTCTCAAGTTCATCCTTTCCCCAGTTTGAAATGTTATCTCTGTTATAGACCAGATATAATGTGTCCACGTATAAGTGTTGGAAGTCTATTCTCTACCACTGATTTGTCATTCTTGCACATAAACAACTCTGTACTGATCATAATATTGCAGTATTATATAGTATTACAACATAATTTTTATATCTAGGAAAACAAAATTCCCTTTATATAATTTTATTTAAAAATTGACTTTCATTTGTCTACCAAGCTTTAATATTTTGAGAACTGACTCCTTCCCCCATCTCCCCCAATCCACCTGGTCATGGTGGAAGCAGCTAAAACTTTACAATGCAACATCACTGCATGAGTTGTGTGAACTCAAACTTTCACTGGAACTGGGCTGACAATCCCATTTCTTGAGAATTGGGAGAATATATTATAGTCTGTGTTTTACTGCTTCTGTAATAATGTTAATCACAGACATTTCCTTCCATGTAGACTGAAAAATAGAGAGAACCATCCTGCAGGGAAAGACAAAATGAGGCAGATGTGGAGGGGACGGGGGGAAGGGAGAGGGAGAGAGAGAGAAGCAGGGTATGTTCCCTTATGCTAAAAATTAATTCACTGTTTATCTAGAATTCTAATTTGGCTGGACATCCTAAATTTTATCTGGCAACTCTTGCCTTATAGTATCTTGGCTGTCTCCTGAGGCTCCAATCTTAGTCCTTACAAGGTGGAAGCTCCTTGGGTTTTTTCACTTGCAACCAAAGGAGTCTTTATTCATTACATTAAAGAAAAAAAATTAAACAAGTAGATAAAATATATAGTATTATATAGAGTGAAAAGTGCTTTAAAAAAAACCATAAAGCAAGAAAGGGGGATGTGAAATATTGGTAAGGGCATGTGTGTGTGTATGTGAAATTATAGTGGCCAGGAAAGACTCCCTGATAAATCCTAAAGAAAATGAGGCAACTAGCTATGATATGAGGAGGAAGAATACTCTAAGTGGGAATAAGAGCAAGGACAAAGACACTGAGGCAGGAGTGTGCCTGATGTCTTCAGGGAATAGCTAGGATGCCAAGATGGCTGAAGTAGATACAGCAAGGGGAAAGATGTAGGAGATGAGGTCACAAAGGGCCTTCCCAGGTCATAAAGAGGCCTTATAGGTCAAAGAAGGACCCTAAATTTTACTTTGAGTGATATGGGAAATTACTGGAGGGTTTTAAGCAGAGAAGTGTGATACTCCGATTTATATTCTAACAGAATCACTCTTGCTGATATGTTGGGAATAGACTGGACGTAGGAGGGAGAAGAGGATAGAGCAGATGCCTCCTAACCCTTTAAGAATGTATGATAACAATCTGGAGAGAGATGATGATGGTTTGGATCAAGGTGATATCAGTGGAGATGGGTGATGAGGTCAATTCTGGTTACCCTTTGCAGGTAGAGTCAACATGATTTGATGAAGGACCAGATATGGAGTCTGGGAGAAAGAAAGTAGACATAGATAGCAGACACTAAGGTTCTGACTTTTTTCCAAAAGGAAAAATGGAGTTGCCTATAACTGATGTGGGTAAGACTGCTGGAGGTACAGGTTTGGGTGGGAGTATGTGAAATTTTAGAAGCTCAGTTTGGGACATTTAAATTTGAGACAGTGATTAGAAATCCAAGTGGAGATGTCCACTAGGCAGTCTGGAGTTTCATCTGGAGTTCTGAAGAGAACAGGAACATAAGTTTGGGAATTGTCAGCATGTAGATGGATCGAGAGTAGATAAAACCACCAAGGGTGTGAGTATGAACAGAGAAGTCCAAAGACAGAGCCCTGGGGTGCACCAACATGTTGAGGGTGGGGAAGTGAGGCGGAACCAACAAAGAGACAGGTGCAATAGCAGGAGAGGGAGGAGGGAATCCAAAGAGTGTGGTGTCCTGGAGCCAAGGAGGAAAATGCATCCATTGGGAGGAAGTGATGGGTGGTACCAATGATACTGGTCTGGTAGATGAAGCAATGGAAGGACTGAAAACTGGTCCTTCATTTGGGGATGAGAACAAGTTGTGTTTCAAGACACAGCTCTGACAATTCTAGTCCTCTATAATATTATATTAGTGCAAAGGAGACCATCAACCCTAATACCAATGCACTTTCTGATGTAAAAACAAAAACAAAAACTACGTTAGCCTAGGTTTCATGTTCAGTATATAGTGTTGTAGTGGATCTGTGAAAATGTCATTTATGTATGGCTTATGAAAGAGAAAATTTTGGAGATGGCAGGACAAAGTCATCTGGCAGTGTGACAAATAAAGGGGCCTTTCCTAGAGGCTCACACATTCTCCACACAACCCTGATTCATACAACATGCCTACTGCCTCAAAGTGTCCCGTGCTGCTCAGCACACTTAGAATTAAATCTACCTCCCTGATCAGGTTGATAGGGCACAGAGACATATCCAATGCCGCAGCTCCAGCTCTGCACACCCCTGATCCCCTCTCACCCATGCGCCACCCCCCCCTCCCCATCATGGCCTTTTCTGGCCTCAAACACGGCACAATTTGTCCTGCCCCATGCCTGTATCCTTGCTGTTCCTTCTTCCTTCTCTTCCTCCAGATTTTCTGAGGTCTGACTCCCTGTCAATATTAAAAACTTTTTTTAATGTTTATTTATTTTTGAGGCAAGAGAGAGAATGTGAGCAGGGGAGGGGCAGAGAGAGAGGGAGACAGAATCTGAAACAGGCTCCAGGCCTTGAGCTGTCAGCACAGAGCCTGAGGCGGGGCTCGAACGCATGTACCATGAGATCATGACTTGAGCTGAAGTTGGACGCCCAACCCACTGAGCCACCCTGGTGCCCCTCCCTGTCAATATTTAATCCTCAATTCATACAGTCCCTTCCACTTGCTGTTATCAAAACTGTCCACTACCCAAGTCACTACCACACTACCCCCTTCTGTTCCTTTGTAGCTCCTACCTCAGTCAGGAAGTGATTGGCCCTTCATTTATATTTATTGTCCTACTCTCCTCATGAAAGGAGACAGGGAGCAGGACCTACATGTGTCTTGTTGCTGCTATAACCCCTCTACCTAGACCAGTGCCTGCCACATACTAGGTGCTCAATAACTGTTTCTTGAATGGATGGGGAGCCTAGGAATATCTATTTTTAAAATGTACTCATCAGCCAGATGTAAGAAGCACACGCCCAGTACCCCTCCTCTGATTTTAACCTGAGACTCTGAAAGATTCCATGACTTGTCCACAATCACATAGAAGAAAAGAACAAAAGTAGAAGCATGGCTGTGACCCTGTACCCCTCATTCTTGCCTCTCCTCAGGTGCCCTAAGTCTGGTGGGTCTGCAGAAAAGTGTTCCAGAAAGGAGCTGGACTTGAGTCCTTGGGGCCGGTGGGAATCTACAGTTTTGTTTTCTAATTCTGGCTCCTCTTAAATGCAGTGCCCAGATGCTGGGGTGATAGAAAAGATGAAAGGACAAGAAGTTCACTGGGTTGGTGCCAAAGAGAAAGGTGCACAGACACTACTCACCTGAATGCCCCACTGGAGCCGTAGTATCCCTCATGGTTGTTGGGAGCACAAGTATGGGCTGGGTCGTTGCCACCACTGCACAGAGCACAGAGACTGGAATCTGGATCAGACCCAGGGGCACAGCTTTGACTGAAGAATTCATCTGTGCAGGAAAACAGAGGAGGTCAGCTCTGCCTGCCTATGTTAGAAAGAGAGCCCCAGATTTTATCCCTAGAATTGCCACATTCAGGTGTTTGGTACCATATTATTAGAAATAGGAACCTTAGGGAACTAAAAAATAAAGGTTGCAACTAGAGTAAAGGGGAACTGGCTGAAGTTGGGACAAGGGTCTGTGGAATAGAAGTGGCACAGGGCAGAGGTGTGAAAGGACAGACACAGTTGTAATCCTAAGAGACACAACAAAACTGAAAAGTCCCAGCTGGTTGAAATTGTCCCCCATTTTTCCTGCCCTCTGCTTCCCTTGCCTTTCCTTACAAGGTATTCCATCTTGACTCCAGATCCAGGAAGCGGCCTGAGAGATCCAGCTGCCAAGCACTGTGCTGGGCCCCAGGGCACTGTGGTAAGGACGTCACATAGGCCCTGTGCTCCGGGAACCCAAGCTTGTGAGCAACAGTCATAATTCAAGTAGCCACACCAGTGAATTTATCCACCCACCCCCACCAACCCCCACTTGCTCTGGGAAAGAAGAATATGGTTCTACACCTGCAGATAAAGGAATCTAGTGCAGACCTGGGAGTCAGGGAGAGGCCTTAAGTAGAGAGATGAAGAATGAATAGGAACAGGTTTTCCAGACAGGGAAGCATCTGCAAAGGCCTAGGGCAGGAGTTGGATGGGGAGCAAATGACACAGAAAGGTTAATAGAGGTCGTTGCGCTGGACCACCCACTGCAAGAGTCAGTGGGGAGAAGGCAAGGTCCAGATCCCCTTTTATACCTTTGTGTAGATTTTGTTTTTTATCCTTAGAGAAATGAGGAGCTTCTGAAGGGCTGTAGCAATGGTAGACCAGGTATAGTGGGCAGGATATAGCAGGTCTGCACTTTGCAAAGATTGGTTTGGCAACAGGATGGATGGAATCCAGGCCAGATGTGGTGTGCAGGCAGCAGGTTACTGTTGTAGCCCAGGAGAGATGAAGGCAGCTTGGACTAGGGTAGCACTAAGGTGAGGGAGATGGTGGTGAGGTGGGGGGGGGGGCGCGGAGAACTGACATCACTGGTGATGGATGGGTGCATGCAGGATGACAGCTTGGTTTCCAGCTGGCGCAAGTGGATGGACTATAGAGTCCTCCACCGAGCTAGGCAGCTTTGGAACAGGACCAGGCTCAGCAGAGATGATGCATTCTGTTTTGAGCTTAATGTGCTTTTGAGATATTCAATTAGATAATGTCAAATAAGCAGTTCTGGAGGTCAAGGAGAGATCTGTGCTAGGGATAACAATGTAATAGTTATCAACATATAGACATAATACTAATAATAGTGATAGCAGCAAACATTTATCTACTACTGGTTATGTGCCTAGTTTTGTATGTATAGTATTATTTGTTTAGATAGTAATCAAGGCTGTAGGTATGGATATGAGTGCCTGAGGATTGAGTTTAGCGTAGGAGAAAAAAATTTTTTTAAGCAACTGAAACATTTATTAACCAGAATGGGAAAGTGCATTTTGTAGGGGTAGGAGAAAAACCAAACCAGTGTGTTTTCACAAAAGTCCGGAGATAGTGTTTTAAGGTGATTTGAAGAAAGGGAAGTCATGGAGGAATGGAGTGGAGCATGACCTTTCAGCTGAGCAACATGGAGGTCATGGGTAGCCTTGATCAGAGTTCTTCCTTATGCAATGACACAGGGAAGCCAGAAGGCAGGGAGCAGAGGAGTAAGTGGGAGGTGATTGGCTCAGACCTTGCTGTTAAGAAGTCTGGCAGTAAAGAGGTGGAGAAACAAGTCAAAAGTGGGAGGAGACTGCTGAGAGAGGCTGGACTTTTAAAAATGGAAAACATTGGGTGAGTTCAATGTTGAAAGAAATTGTTGGCTATACCAGAGGAAGACGTAGTAACCAAAAGAGTGAGGCTCTAGGGAAGGGTGTGGGGGAGGGGCCCCCATGCAAAACACAGGTGGAGGGAGGCTGAGTAGATATAGCCATCAGTAGGCCCACAGCTTTGGCAGTGGGATGGTGAGGGGAAATTTTTCTGATCATTTCAATTGTCTCTGCGGCTGAGATAAGTCATCTGCTGAGAAACTTGGTAGATGGGTGTGGGATGGAAATGTGTGGACAGTGAGGACATTAAGATAATTATTAGGAAGTGTGCGGGGGGGGGGGGTTGGCGTAGAGACACAGTGGGGGTGCTCATGAGTGCCAGGGGCCCACTGAGGCCAGCAGCTAGAGCATTTCCAGCGGAATGAACTGCTGGGCCCTGTGACTTCTCCAGCCATGTTTAGCTGCTAAGGTGCAGAGGGTGAAGAGAGCAGGGAATGGGCTTTGCATAGGAATGGGATTTGTGAGATGGCGAGAGAAAGCAGGGGACCAAGGGCCTTTTAGGTATTGACAAGAGTGTTGCTAAAATGACGAATATGAGAATCTAAGGGAGATAAGGGTGAAAGTGAAAGATAAAGTGTCCAAGGACTTACTGGTATAGGGTTTTCAATTTTTAAAAAGCAGCCAATCTAGTTTATATGGGAAAACAATACAACACACACACACACACACACACACACACACACACACACACACACACACATACTACTCTTGCTCTGTAACCCCAGGCTTGTTCCCCGAGCTAGTGGTAATACATAAAGAAAGGGGTATTTCCCTGATATCTGCCCTTTGGGCCAAGCCTCTCCCCTCAGAAGTGAGGAGGTGAGGAGAAAGGGGAGCACCCATTCAAGCAGAGGTGAAGCTCACCTGTAATGTCTGCCCAGCCCTTGACCCCACTACCCATTTATATCATCCCTTGGCATTCCTTGCCATTGAACTGAATTTCTCTCCTACACAGGCACAGGCCCAAGGAAGGCTGCCACACCACCTCCCAGAACATACTTACCAAATTTACAGGACCCAGTTTTGTTGTATATTAAACCCATGGGAATGTTCCAGCCTGCAGAAGTACCAACTGCGGGGTGACAGGACTTCCTGCCTTGCAGGGAGTTCCAGGTGAGGTCGGCACTTGGTTTCTTAACCACTGCCACGACGTAATAACCTTGCAACACAGATACCAAGATGCAATTTCAGTAGCTCCAGGACCCTCTGAAAATGTATTCTAGAGCTGCTACAGTTAGCCCCTCCTGCCACTCTCTCAGGGGAGGGGGAATAGCTTGAACCCCTCACCTTACTTTAGCAGAAGACCCTTCCAATAACTATCATTATTAAGTATGGGGCCAAACAGTTTGACGACTGCGCTCCAGACATGTCTACATGCATGCATCCAGAAATTTTTACACATGTATTTCATACTTTCAGTTTTATCCTGCTATACATTCTTTACTATAAGATGCTTTATCCTCCATCAATGATATATTGTAGGCATCTTTTCGATTCAGCAGAAATAGATACAACTATCTCATTCTGTTTATTGGTTAAATCTAAGTTATGTTCCACTATATGGAAATACCATATTTTGTAATCCTCCTACTGGTGGGCATTTATGTTGTGCCCCACTTTGCCAGATTACATATCATCTGCATAAATTTTTATACATATAAGTGTGCACCTGTTGAAATATTTCTGTTCAACGTTAAGTCATAAAGAAAGAGCTTTAATGACTTCTTTTTTAAAGTTAAATCTCAGGGCTCCTGGGTGGCTCAGTCCATTAAGTGGCTGACTTCAGTTCAGGCCATGATCTCATGGTTTGTGAGTTTGAGCCCTGCATCAGGCTCTGCACTGCAGAGCCTTCTTGGGATTCTCTCTCTCCCTATCTCTCTCTGCCCCTCCTCTGCTTGTGTTCTCTCTCTCAAAATAAATAAACTTTAAAAAGAAATAAAGTTAAGTTTCTGATTTTCTAGATATGACAATATCGTTTTCTCTAATTGTGACAATTTAATCTTCTTCCAGATATTAAAAATTCTTTTCTAATTATATATATATACATATGTATATATACATATGTATATATATGTAATTAGGAATATATATATATATATATATAATTAGGAATATACATATATTCCTAATTATACTGCATTCACTTTCAAAGTAATGCCCAGTGTCTTTGGTGGGAGTAGGCCTTCTTGTCTTGTTCCTGAAAATAATGGGAACACCACTGATATTTCATATATTCCTATCCCAATACTATGTAACTGAACGTGCTTATTGAGTGAGGCCTAAACAGCAAACCTAAGTTTATAAGAAGATTAGAATCATAAATCTTCAGAATTAGAAGCTGGTATGGTTCTCCACTGCCACTCCGAACCCCTCTCCCCACTACACTCCCTCTCTTGCTGTTGTGATTCAGGTCTCTAAATATTCAAGCCTAGAAAAATTGGAAGTCAACATGGCAGGTGAAAGATCTGCCTTGCCAGTTACTTCCTAAATGACCTCAGACAAGTCACTTCATATCTAGATCCCCAGTTTCTCCTCAGTAGAATGATGACAATGATACTCATCCCAGGGGCTGATTTAGGGGGATCAGATGTGCTAATATGGGCACATTGTACATTAGACTAGGACGGGGAAGTTACACTGCTGGGTTTCCAGCTACGCTGCTTGTGGCACAAGCAGTACCAGAGCCCTTCTTTCACTGCAACAGATTCTCCCAAGGCCACAGCAAACCCTTGCTTACCAGAATGTGCTCTATTACACCATTCCAGCAGCCAAATACTGTTACAGTGCCTTTCCTGAGGTGTAGCTGTTTCTGCACAAATAGCATCAATTACTGTCATCTGGTGTGTGTGTGTGTGTGTGTGTGTGTGTGTGTGTGTGTGTATGGCTTTGGGGTTGATACCTCTCCATCTCTACTCACATCTAACCTTCTCCATCCCAGTCAGCCACCCTGAACTGTCTTCTAAGCATCTTTGTCCACCTGCATTTGCCTATCACTGAAGTTCCTGGCAATGTCAACCATTCTTCAAGCAGAGTTCCTTCTGACTTCACATATTCTCCAATCGATAGACTGCATGGCTGAGAAAAATGCCAGCCCTTAGGGTTGAGGGTGAAGACACAACTCACTGAAGACTGTTAGCCATGAAAGCAGAGGGGGAGAGGGGCAGCATACCCTAGGGCTTGGATTCTGTTGCACATGAAGGGGAGCTGCTGCAGGGGAGCTGCTTTGCACCCCAGGCAGCTTGGTGGAGTGTGGGCACGGCGGGGCCTCTATGACTCCATTCTTAGCAGGGAACAGAGATGTTGCTGGTGCTGGGGTGCTCCAAGCCCAGGCAAGCATCTGTTTTCACCTCAGGATCCTCTGTCACTGTTGTTTTCAAAACCTAATGTGTATCAGAATCAGCTGGAGGTCTTGTTAAAACACACAACAGTAGCCCCGTCCTTGGAGTTTTTGACTCAGTGGATTTGGGGTGGAGCCCAAGAATTTGCATTCCTCATAAGTTCTCAGGTGATGCTGATGCAGCTGCTCCAGGTGCTACACTAGATTAAGAAACACTGCTCCATTTTCCAAGAGTAGGTACTTCAGGGACAGATTCAGACCCTCTCTGCCCTTGTGGAGACACAGATGGGAGAACTTGTCACCTGGTCTGCTTTAAGATGAGGTCAGCTCCTCTGCTATTAAAATCAGCGGGCCAAAAGCTAAAGGGTTGAGCTCATCTTCCTCCTCCTCTTCATTAGAGCAGGTATGACTTTCCTCCTCTCGTGAGGCCTCCATTTGGCCTGGAAGTGCCTGGAACAGGCTCCTGCCTCCTGGCGCAGAGATGGGCAGGCATCATGTGACAAGGAGCTGGGTGGTGTGTCGGGAAGGGCAAGGGGATTCCAGTCACACTACCTCTTCTCGAGCCCAGGTGCAGGCACTCCCTGGCTGTGCAGCCCTGAGCCTCACTTTCCCCATCTACACAACACGGGATAATGATGCCCACATCCTAGAGGACCGCTGAGAAGGCTAAACGAGAGTAGTGCAGGCAGGAGTCCTTTGTTGACTGTAACATACCCTACAAACGGGAATTATTGCTACAGCTTCGTGACGGATTTGCTCCTTAACAATAAGCTGTGGTACTGGCGGCTTCTCCTCATCATCCTTCTTATTTTCTTACAACTCTAATAACTTTGGTTTATTTTTAAGACTTTCCCCACCCTCTCCCCCAACAATGGCCTTTATCTTTGACCCCAGTGTTACTGATTCTGACTCACCTCCCATGGGTGTATTCACACACCTAGACTCATCCTTAGGCACTAAAAAGAAAAAAAAACAACAACAGGATAATGGCATGAAACTCTCCTATTACTCAGTCCAAAGTCATGAGCTTCTCAATCTCAAGAGTGAAGGATAAAATTAAGCAGTGTGTCATTGGTTATCAACAAGCAAGTTTCTGTAGGCCTATTTTACCCCTCTCTGCCTGACCTTTGCTATTTGAACATTAGGTTCCACCTCAGAATCTCCCCAACACTCAGGGGGATACAGAGAAAGAATATGAGATGCCTTTTCAAGAGGGGCAGAGGCCACTGAAGATCCCGACAAAGATCTTTCTGCATTTGCTATGTGATTGAAATCATCCTGACATCCTTCTTCCCTGCAGAACCCTGGACTGTGGTGGGCAATCATCATATTCTCGTTATGTTGGAGGGGAAAAATCGAATCCATGGAGTCAGAAAACCCTAGATACGGTCTTCATTCTACCTTGGACACATCATTTAACTTCTCTAAGCCTTAGTTTTTATATCAGCAAAATGGAGCTACCATTATTTACTTAGCAGAGTTGTTCTGTATTGAAGAATAATGTATGGTTTCCTGCTCACCACCTAACCGATGAGGTACTTCATAAATTATATTGGTGAAATCCTCTTTTTCCCAGCTTTATTTTCTTATGTGAAAGGATCCCCACTAAAGAACATGACCCTGTAGCATCACCCCTCAATCTTCCAGTGCAGCTGGGGTGAGTTGATTTTGGACTAGTAAATTTGGCACAAGTATTGAAGTTCATGTGGCTCAGCCCCTCCTTTCTTTATTGAAGAAGAGTGGGGAGAGGTTGGTTTAGATCTTTTCAATGAAGATTTATGACAATATGTGTTCTCCTCTGCCCTCAGCCATGGGGTAAGCCAACAGACCCGTTCTCCTGAACTAGTGGGTAATTCTAACTCAAGGGCAATTTGGCAAGCCCTGCAGCCAGCTCTGTACCATGCCCTCCAATATCACCTTTTAAGTAATAAAGATCTCCTTTGATCTCATTCTGCCTTATTCCTGTATCCATATCTTCACTGGTTCTGGCTCTGGGGAAAGAGGATATTATCTGCTAGCCTCTTACATTCCAACAGTAGTTATTATCTCAACAGTGAACTAAATCGTTTCATCTTTCATGTCAATGGCCTCGAGGAAATAAAACAGCGAGAGGCACCGCCTCCACTTACTGTAGTTCTCTGCCAGGACAGGCACTAGACCACACTGGCCCGCTATGTAGATGAAGCCTCCATCCAAGCTCATGACATCAGCCTCTCCTTTCTGAAGAAATAAATCAGTAGCACAAAAGTGAGGCTGTTTCCTGTCTCACTGACCCGAGGTTTTCTGTCTCATTAGCTTTATGTCACATGTACTTTTGATTAATCAAAACTTCTGCCATATAACCACAGGGTTTAGAAAGCTGGACATGTTGACCCAGGAGCAAGCACCCAACCCAGATCATGCTCCCTGGCATCTCTGACCTCTCATTAGTCCCATGTTGAGTACTGGACATGTCCTTAACACATTTTATTTGTGACTGTTACTACTCAGCCATCTACATGGCCAGATTCAGAGACCGTATTTACTAATGTTTCTATGAAACATGTTTTCTTCTCTATGGTGGAGTTCAACTCTGTTCCCATAATCCCATTAGCACTAACTCAGAGCACTAACACAACAGAGACATTCGATTAACAATTAATTTCTCCAGTTAAATAATTCATTAATAGGTTATTATTTAAATCAATGAAATTTTCCAACAGCAGAGCAAAAAATGTATAGATAAGGTCACTGTGATAAAAACACACAGATACATACACATGCTTCGCTTTTGATCTATTACCTGCCTTACTAGAAATTTATCTTAAAATAGTAGCAACTATAGAAACAAAAACTTACCAAGCCCTTACTATACGCCAGGTCCTTTTGAAACACCTTCCAGTGATTATCTCATGTATTCCTCACAAAATCCAACAAGGTAGGTACTATAATCCTCCCCTTTTATACATTAGTGAACTAGATCAGAGACAGCTTAAATAATTCCTCTAATAGACAGTCACTAAGACTAAAACATAGTTTCATTCCTTAGCTCAGGACCACTATACCACACAGTCTCTAGGATCTGACTATTTTAAAGGACACATACCTCAAAACTATTCTGTATACTTTTTTCATCCATAAAATGGGCTCATGAGCTTATTGTGAGGATTAAATGAGTTAATACAAGATAAGAGCTCATAAACATACTTGGCTCATAGTAAGTAGCTTCACAAATATTAGCTATCATTACTACTAAAGATACACCCGGAAATACTGAGGTCATAGAACAAAAATATTCAATCCATATTATCTACAATATCAAAGGATTTGAGAATAAATCAGATGTAGGCATTTAGAAATTAGTTAAATAAATTGAGGCTGAAATACTTGGTGGAATATTATGCAGCCATTAAAAATATATTTTAAACAAATATTTCATTATCTAAGAAAGTACACCTTCTGTGCTGACTTTAAATAATAATAACAATAGATAACATTTATTGGCTGCTTACTATATTCTAGGCAATGTCCCGAGCACTCAAATTCATTTAATCTTTGTAACCGACAAATTTAGGAGACTGTATAAATTGCCAGATCTTAATGTACGGGTTATTCCCAGGAAGGCTTACCAAAATACAGATCTTCTTTCTTCAAGAAGACTGTGTGTCTCCTAGGTTTCTGTCAATTTTTTAGTATTTTATTTATAATTTTCTTTTTTTTTTTAATGTTAATGTATTTTTGAGAGAGTGCCAGTGGGGGAGGGGGCAAAGTGAGGGGACAGGAGCAGGCTCTGCGCTGACAGGCTGACAGCAGCAAGCCCGATGTGGGGCTCAAACTCATTAACCACAAGATCATGATCTGAGCAGAAGTCAAAAGCTCAAATGACTGAGCCACCCAGGTGCCCCATAAATTTATTTTTTCTAATCACAAAAATATTGTCTGCTCTTAGAGAAAGGAAAGTTAATAACAACACAACTTCATAACTCAGAAATTATGTGATCATGATCTCTGAGTTATGATGTTGTGAATGATTTTATTTGTCTTTCATTTCTCTTGTAGCATGTAATATTTTTGGCACCAGAAAAAAGTTAAACTTAATGACTCAAGGACTGAGAAGGCTGATTTGCTTTCATAATCCACACCCTGGGATGCCACCCCACTTCCCAAAGCTCCCAGGACTCCAGAGCTAAGTACCTAAGGAGTCTGGGTCTTGGGCCAGCCTGAGCTGGAGGGGTGCATTAGGTGGAGTTGCATGGGGCTGAGGAGGGGGTGGGGCAGCACACAACAGGTACATCTTAGCCTCATGGCTGACAGGAAGACATATGGGAAAAGGGCAGAGAGGCCATGTATCTGGGTGTCCAAGCCCAGCTGTGGAGGTAGGGCCCTCCTTACCACTATGGCAGCAATGCAGTTCTCAATGGTCTCCTCCATGGTACACTGTAAGGCGCCACCACTTACAGCACTCCACTCATCGCACTTGACCCTCTCATGGTGGCCCACTGCACACCACAGCACCCTCTGGGAGTCTTCCACACCTAGGACAGGTGGAGAAAAGCCCAGCATGCAAAATAAGTCCTCACATACGTCTGGGAGGTTAGTGCCACTGACTGCAGAATGGCTGCCCAATGGTGTCCTCACTGACAGCAGCAGAGTGGGCATGAGACATCCCTGCTCATTCCCTGCCTATCACCCTCTGGGAGAAATGGGGAACTCAGTACTCGGAAGGAACAATGAAGGCAGAGCAGTCCCTCTGCCTATTGACCTCACCTCCTCAAGTACACCCTTCTGAGGGGAGGCCTTTCTGAGCACCAGCCCAGGTCAGGACCTTCCGGGGTTTTCTCTGACAGGACTGGGTTCGCCCATCCAGCAGCATTCCCTAGTTGGTAGTCATGTGTTATCTTTGGGGTGGGCCTAATTGTTCTCCCCTCACCCAATATCTGCTCACCACAGTATACCCACATCTAACACAGTGGCTTTTGTAGGTACTCAATAACTATTGGTTGACTAAATGAAGAAAAAAATAAGGAAGGAAAGAAAGAAAAAATGAGCCATAGGGATCCAGAGGAAGGCAAGAGCTGAATTAACACCCTCTGACATCCTAGTTTCATTCCTAATAGTGGCAGAGGCCATGTTCCCACATCAGTTTGGGATGTGTTATTTCTCCTGGGCACTGGGAAGGTGACCCTGGTTAATACACAGGACTGAGAACCATCATTACTTCAAACTGACTGTAACCTGAAGGTCTTCAAAACCCTTTTGTGATCTCATAATTCAGGCCTTTGGTGCAGCTCAGCAGAAAATCCCCTCACTAACCCCTGGGAGTTGGTAGCTCCCTTAGGCTCCACGGGCTAGTGAAGGTTGGGTAGGGTGAGGCTTGCAGGCACTGGGAAAACTTCTCTGGCTTTCCTGCTCTGCTGCCCTCCCAGGACCTTACACACCTATCCTTAGACGCTGAATGGCAGCAAAATATTTGTATCCCAGGTATAGCTTGGCATCCATCTTAGGAGGGACTCTTAAAAACCCATCGGTAGCATCTGTAAACAGCAAGTCCTTCCCATGAGGAGAGGCAAAGAGCTGGAATTCTGTTGACTTGTCTTTTCCAAAATGTTCCTGTTCAAAGGATAAAACAAACAGAGAAGGAGGGAGGCTGGCATAGCAAGGGAAAGGGAAAACAAACCCAAAACCAAATAAGGAAAACTGAAAGCGAAAAAACATGAGCACCTGAGAGTAAAGACAAAGCGCCTGGCCCACCAACGTCCCTGTGGTTCCTGGGCTTCTCATGTCTCTCTCCAGGGAATACTTTACCCAAATCCCAGCTGGTCTGCCATGTGCGGCTTCAGGGAAACTGCCAGGGGCTGTCCCCCTGAGATTCGCACCAAGAGGTACAGGTTGCTGTATGCCAGGCAGCTGCTCCTCCCCAGTGTCATGTTCCCATGTGACAGGCAGTGAAAGCTGCCTTATTCCTGGCCATTAGTGGCTCTAGTGGCTCTAGTGGTCTTTGTCCTAGAGAGGCTAGTGGTCCAGCACCTGCCACTGAGCCTGGACATCAGGAGTCCTGGGCTCCTCTCCTACCTCAGGCCTACCACTGAAGGACCAGCTGGAAACTTTCTGGCCTCCAAACAATGGAAGGGCCCTTTGCCTACAACTCCCACTAGCTGGCCCAAAGCCATTCCTGACTATTGTACCTACCCCCAAGGTCTTTCCAATGTCTGTCCACTTTTTGCTTTTGCAGTGGCTGTACATGAAATGTGACCTCTGGCAACCTCCTGTACTTCCTAGGGGTACATACAGCTTACTTCCCAGGGCTCAAGAATCTTCCCAGATATACCCTACAAATTAGTTCCTCTGACCTCTACAACGTACACAATCCAGGTCCCCAAGGTTGTACCATTTCATCTGGTGATTGTATGTATATTCATCATGTCTCCCACACTCATCTGGGAGCAACTCAAGGGCAAGTCATTGTGCCCTTCATCTCTGAATCCCCAGTGCTGAGCAGGGAGCGCCAAGAGAGAGGGGTCAGGGGATGAATAAGGGCTGGATGGGAGAGGCTGCCACCAACACCAGACAGAGAGAACGCTCATGGCGAGAGAACCTGCCACTGAGGGAAGTCAGGAGGGCAGGATCACATGCCAGTAAGATAATAGGAAAATACTCCATAGAGGAGGGGCACCTGCCCTGCATCGTGAGGACCCTTTAGAACTGAAAAGAAAAAAAGGGAGCAATGAGGCACTTCTATAGAGTCTTTGGACCAGGAGGTCAATGATATAAGGTGAGGGTTTTATGGCCTCTGCTGTCTGTAACATATACAGACTGAGTGGCTTTTCAGTGAGCAGATGATGTGTGACATGGTTCCTGTCCTACACCCAGAAGAACTTCCAGAGTAGCTAGAAGGGAAGGTAGGAAAATGGCCCAAATCCAAGCAGAGACACCCCCTCCCCCAAGCAGGAAGGGAGGATGGTGGGTGGGAATACCTGGGCCTGGTTGAGAAGCTCCCAGATCAAGTCCTCCTTGCCCCCCACCTTTCGAGCCACGACAGCATGAGAAGGGAAATGGGCCAGGTGACAGTCCTTGTATTCATCCACTGACTTCCGGGAGTTGTCCAGGCAGAGCAGCTCATACTGGTCCCTGTCGACTTTGTTTGGCAGGTTCTCTGGGGGAAGAAAGCCCAGATGAGCCAACTGTAGACAGAGCTATGAGCTGTGGTCCCTGCTGCTCCCTGAATCACAGACACTATTTGACCTTATTGTAATAACTTTCTAGGCCCAAGATGGAGCTAGTCCTGCCGAGGTACCACATAAGTAAACCAAAATTTAGATCAGCTTTTGTGTCCCTGTAAATGCTCTGCTTGACCAGAAACAAAGTCTATTCAAATCAGCAAGTCCCCAAACACCAAGCCAACCCTGGGCCTTCTAACCTAGACAAAGTTGACTATATGGCCCCAGTCAATAGTCTATTTGTCTCTTCCTTGTCCTTTATTCATTTATAGAAGCTCCCTGACTTCCACCCCATTTTTCAGCTCTCCAAAAGGAGACTGTCAACTTCATGAAATGTTAAAATGTGTTTGTATCACCTAATTTGTCTTTAATAATTTTTTAACAACCTAAAGAGGACTAAAAGAAAATTTTTTCCACATACGTTTTATACATATGAGGAACCTGAGGCCTCAGGAGGTGAAATGACTGGTTCTCACTGCAGATAGACCCGGGGCCGGGAAGCCTGTTTGGCCCAGGACCCCTCTGACTACCCACACATCTGTAACTCTGCCGATATGAATGATGACAGCAAATGTTTTCTGAGCACTCACAGCACACCAAAGACTGTGCTGAAGGCTTTCATTTAATCCTCATAGCAACTGGGGAGGCCAGTGATATGATGATGCCATTCTAGAGATGAGGAAACGTAGGCTTGGAGAGTCAAGGTAACTTGTCAGCTAGTCTGAGGCTGATGCATCACCATGCGAGGACAATCCAGGTCCCCCACTAAAATGGCAGTCCTCCCCTGGAGGCAGAGCCTGCTGGGGAAAGGTGGTGAAAGAGTTGAAGGAGGCATAGGGCCCCAGTCAGGGTACTCTACAGGTACAAAGAGGGCCAGAAAACCTTGTGAGGGAAACAGACTGTTTGGTATTTGAAAGTGTTCTGGGTTGAATTGTGTCCCCTGAAATTCCTATATTGAAGTCCTAAATGCCCGTTACCTGAGAATGTGGCCTTACTTGGAAATAGAGTCATTGCAGCTGTCATTAGCTAAGATGAGGTCACACTACAGTAGTGTGAGCCCCTACTCCAGCATGACTGGTATGCTGATAAAAATGATACACACGCAGGGAGAATGCCATGTGAAGAGAAGGACTTAGGTTGGGCCGGTGTGACCACAAGCCAAGGGACACCAAAGATTGCCGGCAAACCACCAGAAAGCTAGGGGAGTGGCAAAGAACAGATTCCCCCTCAGAACCTCCAGAAGGAACCCACCCTACTCACACCTTGATCTTGGACTTCTAGCCTCTCAAACTATGAGACAATAAACTTCTATTGCTTAA
The DNA here is from genome assembly GCF_014898765.1 of Herpailurus yagouaroundi. NCBI lineage: Eukaryota > Metazoa > Chordata > Mammalia > Carnivora > Felidae > Herpailurus > Herpailurus yagouaroundi. The sequence goes on along the minus strand of NW_024412400.1, from coordinate 29,886,831 downwards.
GCCACCCAGTTTGTGGTATTTTGTCACGGCAGCCCTAGAAAACTCATAGAGAAGGACTTTGGGGTTCATCAACTCTCACACTGAAAGAGAAGGAGTACAATTAGAGTTCTTGTATAAGGTTACAATTTTAATTAGGTATGTCGAAGAGAAAATACATTTTAAATCTTTATATTGAAAGAAAAAATTTTAATGATTTAGTAATATCAGAATTCAATTTAAAAAATCAATATGGTCTAATAGCTCCAGAAAGAAAGAACTTTACCTTAAGGTCCCAGTGGTAGCAGCAGCTCCCCAACACTCACTTGTACCCCAAAAGCCTGATGGATAGTCTCTTTTTTTTTTTAATTTTTTTTTCAACGTTTATTTATTTTTGGGACAGAGAGAGACAGAGCATGAACGGGGGAGGGGCAGAGAGGGAGGGAGACACAGAATCGGAAACAGGCTCCAGGCTCTGAGCCATCAGCCCAGAGCCCGACGCGGGGCTCGAACTCATGAACCGTGAGATCGTGACCTGGCTGAAGTCGGACGCTTAACCGACTGCGCCACCCAGGCGCCCCTTGATGGATAGTCTCTTATAAACTTCTACTTAAAAGGCAATGAGTGGGGGTTCCTGGGTGGCTCAGTTGGTTAAGTGTCCGACTTTGGCTCAGGTCATGATCTCACAGTTCATGAGTTCAAGCCCTGCATTGGGCTCGCTGCTGTCAGAACAGAGCCTGCTTTGGACCCTCTGTCCTCTCTCTCTCTGCCCCTCCCCTGCTGACTCTCTCTGTCTCTCTCTCTTTCTCTTTCTCTCTCAAAGTAAATAAATTAACTTTTTTTTCAAAGGCAATGAGTGATCTATATTAGCAGGCAAATGACTTTCAGTAAAAGTAAATGAGGACAAGCTGGGACAACCTGTTGTTTTCAGAAAGTGAAGATGTTTTCAAATGCTTCAGGGTGAGTGTTAGGAGACTCTGCCCACTGGCATAGTAACTGTGACCACTTGAGCAACCAGAGGAAATAACAATGACAATTATCTGGAACAACTTGATTCTGGGAAATGAAACCCATGAATGACCCCACTAATCAAATTTACTGATTATTAATAAGACATGCGTCAGTTGCCAAAATGCTAACAAACCAGGTCAGTGTGTAATAATGAGGGGACTGTGAATTGTGAATAGCTGAACAAAGCAACAAAGGACCTTGAACTCCTCTTTCATGCTAGAGAAAGACACTGTGTTGTAAGGAGCTCTGTGAAAAGTGATGACTTAAAGTTTCCTTTGAGGTAGCAGACATTTATCTTAAAAGTGAACCTAGCATACTGAATATTCATTTGGTTTAAACATCTTGAACAATGCAAGTGTATTCTGCATGTGATAGAAATTTGATTGGTTACAAAACAAAACCCAGATTCTGTAACTTCAATTTGCCTGAAATATTATTTTGGTTTTTTTGTTTCTTTCTGGTAAATGGCCCAAAACTCTTTTTTTTTTTTTAATTTTTAATCTTTATTTTTGAGAGAGAATGAGAAAGTGGGGGAGCAACAGAGAGAGGAGACACAAGATCCAAAGCAGGCTCCAGGCTCTGAGCTGTCAGCACAGAGGCCAATGTGGGGCTCAAACTCACAATCAGTGAGTTCATGACTTGAGCCGAAGTCGGCGGCTCAACCGACTGAGCCACCCAGGCGATCCGGCCCAAAACGCTTAAAAGGGTTTATTTTTTCAATGTAGAAACACAAAATAAATATATTTTTGTCCACAGTAATAATGCTTTTGCAACACCTCTAGTTGTAGATGTGCTAATAAGTTCTGAAATCATTATAATAATTTGTGTGTTTGTTTAAGGTGTTTGAAGCATTTAGGAGCCATTTATACTGAAGAATTCGGGAGAATGTGATTACATTTGAAATGGATATTGCAGTGGCTAAGAGAATTGAATTATTACAACTTGTCTTATTAATTGGTAAATACTGTTTCAATTCATTTAGTAGATTTGCAAACTGAACAAATTGAACACTAAACCAAGTACAAATAACAGAAATGATTTTTATACAGAAACTCTCCTGTATCATTAACGGTCTTGTCATCACCCATCTCTAGATGTTAGGAAACTTTCAGGTAAGAACCAGTTCCCCTGGCCAGGGTATGGCTCACATGATTCTCCCTCCATCCAGCACTTACCAAACACTGTCATATGCCTCACGAAGGCCACATCCCCCACACCATCCTGCAGACACCTGAGGAACGGGAAAGCGATAGTCAGGCCACTGTCCGTGACTTGGGCTCACCCCTGCCCTGGCAACCCCTCTGAGGCTCTGCCCTGACCACTGGCTCACGCGGCTTTGCCCACAGTTTCCCAGACTTCAGTGTGTCCTCACAGAGGCAATGGCCCTGTCTGAGGGGCTTTTGAAACTCCACAGCCAACCCGGGTCTAAGGTAGGCAGGAGCTCTGTAAGCCACAACCCAGGTGATTCTAGGGAGGGATGGTGTGAAGGAAGGACCCGCACTTTCCCCTTCAAAGGCAGCCTAAAGTGATTGATTTTTTTTTTTTTTAATAAAGCCCAATACATGGAGGATAAAAACTCAGGATAGCCTTGGATTCCCAGCCAGTTTTGTTCTGGTTTTGACCAGTAGCTATTTCTCTTACAGACATGGAAAGGTGCCTGCAGAGGGCTGGGAGGGAGGTGGGGAGAGGCGAGCACATGTCCCTGACACAAGGAGATGCTCTGCCAGAAATAAGCAAGCTGGGAGGTCTTGGCCTTTGGCCCAGCTGGAAGCCCAAGCCTGTGTGTGTGGATCCCAGAGACCTAGAGATAGGTCTGTTCCCCAAGCCCTCCCTGGTCCAGGAGGAGAACACAGGCTCCCTGGGGGCAAAGAGGGGCTCCCACACAGAAGGCTGCTCCTCAGGATGGTTAGGAGTGAGGGTGGGCCATGGGAGGCACTCAGGACCCTGGGTTTCACACTGACACCCTAGGTGGTCTGAGCAGGCCCTGTCTATTCCCTGTGCCTTAGTTTCCCCATCATCAGGGTGAGGAGAAGCAGAGGGGCCCCACTCACTTGAAGGCACCTGAGTAGCCGAAGTACGGTTCCTGGAAGGAGCAGGCACACTTGTCTGTCCCTTTCCCCACACACAGTTGACACAGTCTGGGGAACGCTGTCCTGTTCGCACAGGGGACACAGCTGCTGGAGAAGAACTCGGCCATTTCTGCTGTGGCTGCTCAACACAGACATATGGACCTCAGGGCATGAACTGGCTGGGGGCCTCTGGGTTGTGTATGTGTGTGAGTGAGTGGCCCTCTGTGAGATCCCCTGAGGCTGTACATACTTCCCAAGACTGTCCTAAGGAAGCAGATGTCCAGAGGTGGCCAACAGTGCCCATAGCCAAAGAAGTGGATGGCCCAGGGTCCCCATGTGTTCAGACATCACACCAATGTGTGGGCCTGGGGTCCCTAGCATGTCCACTGCAGAGAGCCACCTACCTACACTGAACCAAGGGACCGCTCACCTTGTTAACTCACCACCATGGAGGCTCTAGGTGTGGCAGACAGAACTCTAAACACTGCAGGAGCTCCAATTGCCCTTTCTTACTTCGGGACATGGTCCCACCCACCCCTCTCCCCTTTGGATCCAGGAGCTATGGTAGTTGATGGTAGTTCCAGGAATCCATGGGAGAGGGTTGGGATAATTTGCCTGGTGGTTGGTAGGGGGTAGGCCAACAGTCATAACTTTTCAGACAGATGTCCAGCAGTGTCAGACATGGAGGCAAAAGAGACCCCAAGAAAGGGCAAACACGGCCAGAGCTATGGCCCAGGCTTTGGCACTCCATCTGACCCCAAAAGCCCCTTGTTTCTATCACAGGCAAAACATGGATGCTGCAGAGTTGGCAGGGATCAAAAGCACAGAAAGATTTGCCCATCATCTTTCAAAGGCTAACAAGGCACCCTAGACTCCCTTGGCTCATCATAACTGAACAAAAAGGACATAAAAAATTCTTGGCTCCAGTCTGCTCCTCACTTCTTGCCCCCATCCCAAACCCTCACCCCAGGCACTGAGGCCTGACTGCCGGTGGTGTGACTATAATCCCTAGTGAGCCTTCCTGGGAAGCTGGAAGGGAGTTCCCCTTTCTCATAAGCCCCAGGGATGGCCCTTGTCAAGGCAAACTGCTGGGGTTACAATGAATGTGGGGCTTTCAGAAGCTCAGAGACCAAGGGACCTTTGCCAAGAGAAGACTCAGCTGCCAGTTCCCGAGGGTCGCTGGTGCAGCAAACCCAGCTAGTCACATTTAAATCAGGCTGTCCTCTCCTCACCTTGTAGTTCATGAAACTCAGCGCCTGATAGTGATTATATGGCCCCAACACAATCTATGTGGGTGACTGGCGTAGGAGTCCTGCCTGAGGGCACCCAGCCCTAGCAAGCCTACCTCTTTCAATGGAGTCAGAAGGAAGAAGTACCCCAATGGGGATGTTCCACCCAGCAGACCATCCTAGGCCCGTGTGGCAAGACTTCTTGCCTCGGAGCTGGTTCAGCTGGAAGTCGCTGTCCTTCTTCACCACAGCTACAGCATAATGGTAGGTTTGTGGATCTGCAAAGGAACAGAGTGACAGGAGGACCAAAGGAAGACACCACATTATTGCTAACTAATCTTCCAGAGTGTGTGCAATGGGGAATTTCAGGAAATCCTAGGACCTGCACCATCTCCTGGTGAACAGGTGAAAAAAGAAAAAAATTGGCCTTTGATTAACAGGAGTGGGGTGGGGGGAGTCCATTTTCAGGGCAATGAACACTAGTTCCTTTAAGCCAGCCCCTTGTAGCCAATGGAGACGTGGGGTTGGGGCCACCGGCTACTACAGGGCCTGCAGGGCATTCTTAGGGAGACCTTCAGCTCCCAGTCATTGTGATGTTACTGTTTCTCCCCAAAGGCTTTTCTCCTTTCTCTGTTTCTTTGCCTGCAGCCCAGACACAATGGTAAAGGTGTGAGAGGCAGGATGCAGGGGTGACCCCGGGATTTTGACAGAGCCCTGAAAGTTGGACACAGATTGAGGTGGGCTGTGCTCATGTACCCACTGATGACAGTTATGGACAAGTATGGGAGGAGGCAAAGCCTTATTCTTCAACTCCCCCCAAATCTCTCCTCACATCATTCACAGATCCATGTTCTGTAGCAACTGCAGGGGAATTAGCACAGCGAAGAGGCTGTCCAGATCTGTGTGTCTCCAGAGAAGGGCCTCTCAATGGTGCAACCCCACTGGGTAAGTGATGGACTCTGGACAGCACTGCCCCCTCTTATCCAGTAGTACCAAGGGCATTTCGATCAGGATGCATACAGTTCACAATTTCCCAGGGAGAGTCAACATTCTAGCCCTTGTAGGTCAGCATAGATGACAGACTCCTTCAATCCAAAGAGCTCCAGCAACTCTGTTCCCTACAGGCTGACAGAGACCCTGCCTCCCCCTATGGCTGCAGTGTCAGACCAGAGACCTGGGACCCCAGGGAGAACGCACCATCTTTTGACCCAAAGAATTCTGCCATGATGGGCTTCAGGTTAAAGGGGAGCAGGCCTGCCTCAAACACCAAACCTCCTTCGACAGTCACAGCATCTGCTTCATTTGCCTGAAAGAGAAGAGACCAGACCATGAATGGAGCCCCTAACCTAGCCCTCTGCCAGGGACACTTGACCCATAGATGTCTGCATGGGTCAGACCTCATTCCCTCATTATTGTCCACTCAAATGTCACCTTCTCAGCAACGCTCTCTCCAACCACATCTTAATACAACCACTCCATGCACAAACGCTGAGCTCCCCCTTTGCTTTTTCCTTCAGTCAACCACCTGACAACCATTCATTGTAAATTCTCTTCCCCTTTGGAATGCAAGCTCCACCAAGGTGGGGATACTTTTTTTGTTTGGTTGGCTTTTTCCTCCTGTATCTCAGAACCTAGAGAAGCACCTCCTATAGGTAAGTGTTCAATAAATGTTTGTTGGAGAAGTGAGTGAGTGAATTGTCAAATATTTCCATCCATAAGAAGTTATGGCTTGCACTCACAGATCTGGATTCTCTCTTCAAGTATCTGTCAGCCTAGGATTCCTTCCTTCTTGTGAGAAGCAGCAACCTCACAGCCTCTTCTCAGAAGTGAGGTAGATCATTTCTCAACCCATCATGGAAACCTTTTTTTTTTTTAAAGAGAGAGAATGAGCAGGGGAGGGGGAGAGAGAGAGAGAGAGAGAGAGAGAGAGAGAGAGAGAGAGAGAGAGAATCTTAAGCAGGCTCCACAATCAGCACAGAGCCCGACATGGGGCTCAATCTCACAACCATGAGATCATGACCTGAGCTGAAAACAGGAGTTGGACACTTAACCAACTGAGCCACCCAGCTGCCCTTAGAAATAATTTTTTAAATTCATTTATCAATTCACATTTGAAGTAACTTGGCTTTTTCTGAATTTAGTGTTGTGTTTCTATATACTTGCCTCCTTTTTCCTCCTCCCATTTTTCTTGCATATGAATTTTATTTATGTATTTATATATATAGTATATAATTAATACTCTGTTGCATGTATCAGAACTCAATTTAAATTAACTTAGGTAAAAGAGGCATTTAGTATAAAGGTAAAAGGACAAGAAGGCCACTGGGCCTAGTGAATACCATCAAGGTCAGAAGCAATTACATACATGGGTTTCAGTTCATACCCATGGGCTCCAGCTCATTACTGGTGGTTCCAGATTGTTCTTGCTCTTCCCCCACTTTACCTACATCTTCCCTTCCTGGCTGCCTCCTCCTCAAGCTCCAACGGCTTATGAAAAGTCAGTAGTCTTAATAGAGACTGTATAACCTGCTTCGGCAACTGCATAAGGTCAAATTCTTGTAACAAATCAATCCCCCCCCCCCCATAGATGAATTAGAAAAAAAAATAAATAAAAGTTTGTATTCATGTTTTTGACCCTTACTGAATATTTCCCAATTGTCTTCCAGAAATGACACAGAATTTATAATTCATAATACCAATAACAATGCATATTAATGTCACAGAAACCTACCAGCAAGAAATTCCATCATTTAAGAAATGTTATTACATTTCTAGGTATAAACTGTTACTTTAAGGATGGCTTTATTCAGGGGCCCCGGGTGGCTCAGTCCGTTAAGAGTCTGACTTCGGCCCAGGTCATGATCTCAGGTTTGTGCGTTGGAGCCCTGCATCAGGCTCTGTGCTGACAGGTCAGGGCCTAGAGCCTGCTTTGGATTCTGTTTCTCCCTCTTCTGTCTACCCATCCCCTGCTCACACTCTGTTTCTCTCTATTTCTCTCAAAAATAAATAAACATTAAAAAAATTTTTTTAAACAATGGCTTTATTTGCATTTGATCATTAAAAAGTATGAACATTTTTTCCTTTATTGTTTATATCTTTTACTAGTTGTAATTTCTTTTCTGCAAGTGGTTTGTCTATAGCTTGTTATCCTTAAGCATTTTTTACAAATTTAAATGATATCTTAATCTAGTTTTTACATTATGCTGTTTTGTCATAGTTGATGTGAATATATTTTTGTATGCTTAAGGTCTTAAAATCTTTTTTGTCAAAGATCTAAAACTTTTACATTTCCAAGCTTATCTACCTCTGTGATTTATCTTGTTATGTCTATCTATATTAGTCAAATTGCGTCAAACTGAGAGTTTGTTTGGTAAATGGATTAAACACTTCTCTTAATTTTGTTGCTGAAGAGTTACCCAGGGGACACCTGGGTGGCTCAGTTGGTTGAGTGTCCGACTCTTGGTTTCAGCTCACGTCATGACCTCATGGTTGGTGAGTTTGAGCCCCGCATCCAGCTCTATACTGACAGTGCGGAGCCTACTTGGGATTCTCTGTCCCTTCCCCCCCACCTCTCTCAAAACTAAATAAACAAACATTAAAAAAAAAAAAAAAAGAGGTACCCAGTTGTCTCGCTAAAGAATCTTTTCTTAGTCATTTACTTAGAAAGTTTGCCTTATCACACATATCAGTGTAAATCTATACCTTATCATACATATCTGTGTAAATCTACATGTATCTTACCTAAATTTATTAAGCCTATGGCCCTAGTGCCCTAATGTTGGATATTGATCATAGCTGACATCTGCATCACATCATGTAGACAACTAGATAGATGAATATATATATAGCAAGCTGTGAATATGTATGAATTTTGTTTGCTTTCAGGCCTCCTAACATCTGCACCAGGACCCTGGTCTTTGTAACACTGCTATTTAAATATTTTATAGTTTCAGGTAGGCCTCCACCACTCCCTTGCTAATTTTCTTTTTTAAAATACTATTTATAGGGGTGCCTGGGTGGCTCAGTCAGTTGAGCATCCGACTTTGGCTCAGGTCATGATCTCACAGTTTGTGGGTTCGAGCCCCACGTTGGGCCCTGTGCTGACAGCTCAGAGCCTGGAGCCTGCTTTGGATTCTGTGTCTCCCTCTCTCTCTGCCCCTCCCCCACTCACACTCTGTCTCTATCTCTCAAAAATGAATAAACTTTAAAAAAATTTTTTAAATAAATAAAATACTATTTATATTCTTATCCATGTGCTTTTTCTTAAGATTTTGTAATTATTTGATACTTCTTTTTTTTCAACGTTTATTTATTTATTTTTGGGACAGAGAGAGACAGAGCATGAACGGGGGAGGGGCAGCAAGAGAGGGAGACACAGAATCGGAAACAGGCTCCAGGCTCCGAGCCATCAGCCCAGAGCCTGACGCGGGGCTCGAACTCACGGACCGCGAGATCGTGACCTGGCTGAAGTCGGACGCTTAACCGACTGTGCCACCTAGGCGCCCCTCCTGTGGTTGATTTCAAGCTTCATAGCATTGTGGTCTGAAAGTATGCATGGTATGATCTCAATTCTTGTATACTTATGAAGGGCTCTTTTGTGACCCAGTATGTGATCTCTCTTGTAGAAGGTTCCATGTGCACTCGAGAAGAAAGTATATGCTGTTGCTCTGGGATGCAGAGTTCTAAATATATCTGTCAAGTCCATCCGTTCCAATGTATCATTCAGGGCCCTTGTTTCTTTATTGATCCTGTGTCTAGATGATCTATCCATTGTTGTAAGTGGGGTACTAAAGTCCCCTGCATACCACGTTCTTATCAATAAGGTTGCTTATGTTTGTGATTAATTGTTTTATATATTTGGGGGCTCCCATATTCGGCACATAGACATTTATAATTGTTAGCTCTTCCTGATGGATAGAACCTGTGATTATTATATAATGCCCTTCTTCATCTCTTGTTACAGCCTTTAATTTAAAGTCTAATTTGTCTGATATAAGTATGGCTACTCCAGCTTTCTTTTGACTTCCAGTAGCATGATAGATAGTTCTCCATCCCCTCACTTTCAATCTGAAGGTGTCCTCAGGTCTAAAATGAATCTCTTGTAGACAGCAAATAGATGGGTCTTGTTTTTTTATCCATTCTGATACCCTATGTCTTTTGGTTGGAGCATTTAATCCATTTACATTCAGTGTTATTATAGAAAGATATGGGTTTAGAGTCATTGTGATGTCTGTAGGTTTCATGCTTGTAGTGATGCCTCTGGTACCTTGTCTCACAGGATCCCCCTTAGGATCTCTTGTAGGGCTGGTTTAGTGGTGACGAATTCCTTCAGTTTTTGTTTGTTTGGGAAGACCTTTATCTCTCCTTCTATTCTAGAAGACTTGCTGGATAAAGGATTCTCGGCTGCATATTTTTTCTGTTCATCACATTGAAGATTTCCTGCCATTCCTTTCTGGCCTGCCAAGTTTCAGTAGATAAATCCATCATAGTCTTATCAGTCTCCCTTTATATGTTATAGCATGCTTATCCCTAGCTGCTTTCAGAATATTCTCTTTATCCTTGTATTTTGCCAGTTTGACTATGATATGTCGTGCAGAAGATCGATTCAAGTTATGTCTGAAGGGAGTTCTCTGTGCCTCTTGGATTTCAATGACTTTTTCCTTCCCCAGATCAGGGAAGTTCTCAGCTATGATTTCAAGTACACCTTCAGCACCTTTCCCTCTCTCTTCCTCCTCTGGAATCCCAATTATGCGTATGTTATTACATTTAATTGTGTCACTTAGTTCTCTAATTCTCCCCTCATACTCTTGGATTTTTTTCTCTCTCTTTTTCTCAGTTTCCTCTTTTTCCATAATTTTATCTTCTAATTCACCTATTCTCTCCTCTGCCTCTTCAATCCAAGCTGTGATCACCTCCATTTTATTTTGCAGCTCATTTATAGCATTTTTTAGCTCCTCCTGACTGTTTCTTAATCCCTTGATCTCTGTAGTAATAGCTTCTCTGCTGTCCTCTATACTTTTTTCAAGCCCAGCGATTAATTTTATGACTATTACTTTAAATTCATTTTATGTTACATTGCTTAAATCATTTTTGATCAGTTCGTTAGCTGTCGCTACTTCCTGGAGTTTCTTTTGAGGAGAATTCCTCCGTTTCATCATTTTGGATAGTCCCTGGAGTGGCGAGGAACTGCAGGGCTCTTCCTCTGTGCTGTCTGGAGTAACTTGCATTGGTGGGCGGGGCCACAGTCAGACCTGATGTCTGCCCCCCAGCCCACCGCTGGGGCCACAGTCAGACTGGTGTGTACCTTATCTTCCCCTCTCCCAGGGGCAGGACTCACTGTGGAGTGGTGTGGCCTCTGTCTGGGCTACTTGCACACTGCCAGGCTTGTGGTACTGCTTCGATGGGATCTGGCGTATTAGCCGGGGTGGATCCACAAGGTGCACAGAGGCAGGAGGAGCAGAGTCAGCTCACTTTGCCTTCGGTGGTCTGCTTCAGGAGGGGCCCCTCTTCTGTGGGCCTCTCGTCTATGCTTGGCTCTGGAGAGTCCATTCTGCTAGTCTTCTGGCAGTTTTCTGGGTTATTTAGGCAGATGTGGGTGGAATCTAAGTGGTCAGCAGGATGCGGTGAGCCCAGCGTCCTCCTACCCTGCCATCTTCCATTTTCTCTCTAAAAAAACACTCTTCTCAGGACTAAATAGCCTGACTTGATGACACAGGAAACACCACGACTGCAGGGCAGGTCCAACCGGGTTTACACCACATCCCTCAGGATCTGTGAGCCTCAGCTCACTGACCTCACCTCCAGTTTCTCAACTGGGACAGGAAGGCTGGGCCACAGGGGAGAGAGAGCCAGGCTCTGTGCTGAGAGAGGACTCTCACAAGGCTGTCGTGTGTTGTCCCTCCACTGTGGAATCTATATTTGTTAAAATCTTGCAGATCTGTCATGATTTTTTTCCTGAAACATTTTTCTATTATATTATAGTAGATTATATTGTAGCATAATAGAATTATAGTATGTTATTTAAATTTTTTTAATGTTTATTTATTTTAGAGAAAGAGAGAGAGCACACAAGTAGGGGAGGCGCAAAGAGAATGGGACAGAGAATCCTAAGCATGCTGTACACTGTCACCCCAGAGCCCAGTGTGGGGCTCGAACCCATGAACCATGACATCATGACCTGAACTGAAGTTGGACGCTCAATGAGCTGATCCACCCAGGTGCCCCTATAGTACATTATTTTAAATAAAAATAAGTCATAAATTTGGGTTACTTTTCCCCAACTAATGACTGTTGTATATGAAAATGACATTGTGATATGTTTATCTTTTGCCAAACTAATTTATTCATTCATAAATAATTGTAGTAATATTTTTCTTTTTTTATACTTGTACCACAATTTGTTTATTTGTTAACCAGTTGATGGACATTTGAATTGTTTTTAATTTTAACATTATGAAAAAAGCAACTGTAAACATTAACATACAGGTGCTTATGTAGACATATGTTTTTATTTTGCGGGGGAGTAGATACACAAAAAGGGTAGTATGGTAATTGTATATTTAACGTCAGGAGAAAGTTCCAAACTGTTTTCTAGATATGCTATTTTGCATTCACACCAGCACTATCTGAGGGTTTCAGTTGCTCTAAATCCTTATTAACACTTAATGTGATCTGTGTATTTTATTTTGACCATATTAGTACATAAGTAGTGCTATTGTCTTGATTTGCATTTCTATAATGACTAATAACTTTGGATATATTTTTATGTGCTAATTTGCCATCTGTATGTGAGTGGATGTCTGTTCAAATCTTTTGCTTATTTAAAAAATTGGGTTGTCTCATTATTATTGGGTTTTAAGTTTGTTTTTTTGTTTCATTTTAATTTACATCCAAGTTAGTTAGCATATAGTGCAATAATAATTTCAGGAGTAGAATCCAGTGGTTTATCCCCTGCATATAACACCCAGTGCTCATCTCAACAAGTGTCCTTCTTAATGCTCCTTGCCCATTTAACCTATCCTTCCACCCACAACCCCTCCAGCAACCCTCAGTTTGTTGTCTATATTTAAGAGTCTCTTAGGGGTGCCTGGGTGGTTCAGTTGGTTGGGCCTCTAACTTTGGCTCAGGTCATGATCCCACTGCTCATGGATTTGAGCCCTGCGTCGGGCTCTGTGCTAACAGCTCAGAGCCTGTAGCCTGCTTCAGATTCTGTGTCTCCCTCTCTCTCTGCCCCTCCCCCACTCACACTCTGTTTCCCTCTCCCAAAAATAAACGGTAAAAAAAATTTTTTTTAAATCTCTTGTTTTGCCCCCTCCATGTTTTTATATTATTTTTGCTTCCCTTCCCTTCTGTTAATCTGTTTTGTATCTTAAATTCCACATATGAGTGAAGTCATACGATATTTGTCTTTCTCTGACTGGCTAATTTTGCTTTGCATAATACCCTCTAGTTCCATCCACGTTGTTGCAAATGGCAATATTTCTTTTTTTTTTTTTTTTGATTGCCAAATAACACTCCATTGTGTGTGTGTGTGTGTGTGTGTGTGTGTGTGTGTGTGTATGTATATATATATATACCACATCTTCTTTATCCATTCATCTGTTGATGGACATTTGGGCTCTTTCCAAACATTGGGGTACGTGTGCCCCTTTGAAACAGCATACCTGTATCCTTTGGATAAATACTTAGTGCAATTGCTGGATTGTAGGGTAATTCTATTTTTCACTTTTTGTGGAACCTCCATACTGTTTCCCAGAGTGGCTGCATCAGTTTGCATTCCCACCACAAATGCAAAATGTTCCTCTTTCTCTGCACCCTCACCAGCATCTGTTGTTGCCCGAGTTGTTAATTTTAGCCATTCTGACTGGTGTGAGGTGGTTATTTCATTGTGCTCTTGATTTGTATTTCTCTGATGATGAGTGATGTTGAGCACTTTTTTCGTGTGTCTACTAGCCATCTGGATGTCTTCTCTAGAAAAGTATCTATTCATGTCTTTTGCCCATTTCTTCACTGGATTATTGTTTTTTGGGGGGGGGTTGTTGAGTTTGATAAGTTCTTCATAGATTTTGGATACTAGCCTTTAATCTGATAAGTCATTTGCAAATATCTTCTCCCATCCCATCAGTTGCCTTTTAGTTTTGTTGTTTCCTTTGCCATGCAGATTTTTATCTTGATGAGGTCCCAATAGTTCATTATAGTAATATTTTTCTTGATTCTACCCTACTTTCCAGGCATGCAATCATCTGAAAATATTGATATTTTATTTGTTTCTTTCTACTTCATATGTATTTTGTATCTTATTGCATTACTGGAAAATTCCAAAAACAATGTTAAATAATAATGGTGATATGACAGCTTCTTATTTCTGACTCCAGTGCAATTCTGGCTTAGCTTTCCTGTTGGCATTTTCACTGAATCCTTCTCTATTAGTTGTTTAATCACTATTATTGCTTTTACTATTAATGAATGTTGAGCACCTATATTTTTCTCTCTACACGGTCCCTGTACTTTCAGGTCTTTAGCTTATTTCCTTCTCCTTTAAAGCATGGTCTAGTTCCTGTGGGAAGAAAGTTGTTATGAAGCAATAAACACTAACAAGTACAGAAAAAGGAAGTATGGATTTTCTTCCATTCTCCTTTGGGCAGCTGTGACTTACCCAAATGGACTTGATGCACTCAAAGTGAGAGGCTCTCTTCACACAGGTGACATGAGGACCATCCGCTGGAAGGACTTTTTTCATATTGTCACTGAAATCAGAGCACTTACTGGCCTCATGATTTGAGATAGTGCACCACCTCACAGTTTTCCCAGGGACAGCCAGACACAGACCTAGGGGACAGATGCCAAAGGTGTAAGGAACCCACAGCGCTCATCTTTCTCTGCTGGCAGAAGAAGTTAAAGACAAGGTAAATGGTTGCCTGAGTGGGACAGACAAAAATTGGGTTGGCTGCATGGCTCACCTGAGTTTTCAGGTCCCATTTCTCTGATTGTGCCTTTCCCCTTGGAGAAACAAACCCAAAAGCACCTCCCAAAAGCTAAACAGAATTACCGCATGATCCAGAAATCCCACCCCTCAGTATATATCCCAAAGAATTGGAAGCAGGTACTGAAATACACATACATGAATATTCATAGTAGCACTATTCATGATGGTCAAGAAAGGCAGAAACAACCTAAATGTACATCAATGGGTGAATGGATAAACAAAATATAATATATCCATACAATGAAATATTATTCTGCCATAGAAAGAATGAAGTATTGCTATATGCTACAACATGGATGAACCTCGAAAATAATATGTTACATGAAAGAAGCCAGTCACAAAAGGCTACACATTATATAATCCTACTCATATGAAATATCTAGAATAGGTAAATCTATAGAGACACAAAACAAACTGGTGGTTGCCAGGGGCTGGGAGAGAGGGGAATGGGAACTGACTGCTTAATGGGCACAGGATTTTCTTTTGGAACTAGATAGAGATGGTAGTTACACAACACTGTGAGTATACTAAATGCCACTGAAGGGGCGCCTGGGTGGCGCAGTCGGTTAAGCGGCCGACTTCAGCCAGGTCACGATCTCACGGTCCGTGAGTTCGAGCCCCGCGTCGGGCTCTGGGCTGATGGCTCAGAGCCTGGAGCCTGTTTCTGATTCTGTGTCTCCCTCTCTCTCTCTGCCCCTCCCCCGTTCATGCTCTGTCTCTCTCTGTCCCAAAAATAAATAAACGTTGAAAAAACAATTAAAAAAAAAAAGAAAGAAAAAAAATGCCACTGAATTGTATACTTTTAAATGATTAATTTTATGTTAATTAATGTCACCTCAGAAAAGAAAAAATATAAAAGGTGGGAGGGTGCCTGGGTGACTCAGTCGGTTAAGCATCCAACTCTTGATTTTGGCTCAGCTCATGATCTCGTGATTCATGAGTTCGAGCCCCACATTGGGCTCTGTCTGCACTGACAGTGTGGAACCTGCTTGAGATTCTCTCTCTCTTCCCCTCCCCTCCTCTTGCTCTTTCATTCTCTCAAAATAAAAATAAACTTAAAAGAAAAACCTATGGGAAGGAATCTTCAGCCTACTGATTTAGTCATCCTTTTGACATTAGATACTCTAAACTTATATGGTACTAATTGCTGGGGCACTAAAATCAGTACATGTTTATTTCATTTTAAGCTATAGTAATAAGTTTAGAGACTATTTTAAAGGCAAAATGCTGCTTACAAATCTGTAGTATTTGAGCCAAATGTTATTTTATTTTATTTTAATTTTTTTTCCAACGTTTATTTATTTTTGGATGAAGTCCTGTATGTCAGGCAGTGTGCCAAGCACATTACTCTGCTCTAAGGTCCACAAATCTCCTGCCATTTAAACATTAGTGTTTCTATTTGTGGATGAAATTTAAGGAAAAAAAAACTATCAGGGACATAAAATAACTTGAGACGAAGCTAATATTTGAACTACCCAAATCTGTTTGACTCCAAAATCTGCACTGCCTTTTAAGTGTCTGTGAGTAAGAAACATCAAAAGAAACAGGACAGGAGATGCCAAATTACCTTAGACAGAATCCCATATGAAACACAGAAAGACATATGGAGCTCCTCAACCCTATCTGAAAAAGCCTTTGAGAGTAGCAGCCCAAAGAAGGAGAGCAAGCTAGGAAATGGAACTATAGAGGCCATGTGCCCATGTGCAGAATAGAAACATTTGGAGTATTAGTTTTCATTTTCATTTTGAAACTTTCAAAGCATGTTTAATCTGCTTCCTAATATACATTGCTAAAACATTTTGTGCTTAGAAATAACTGGCAACAGTAGAGACAATACAACTCTATAAATGAAAATGCTTTGTAAGCAGGTTAAGTTATACAAAGAGCTACTATATCCAACTGTAGGGTTTCTTTTACTTTTTCAAAGGTGTGCACTTTTTGGGAAAGCCTTTTTGAAAGTTTATATTTTCAGTCACCACTGTGCTTATGTTCAAATGATTAAAACTAGTTTCTGCACTTCTAATTTTTTTTAACTGTGATTGCAAAACAGGGCAAATGAAGTTTGTATTATTAGGGGAAAAGTGAAAGTCTTGACAGAAGCAAAACAAAACAAAAAAAGAGAAGATGGACTTTTGCTTCTACCTATAAAGGAATAACGATATGGGACTTGTTCTAGTACTTTAAACAACTAACACACACACACACACACACACACACACACACACAGTGTGGAAAAAAACATGTGAAGAAAAGTTTTAAGTTATTGGATTATGGGCAAAAGAAAACCGGAGTAGCAATACTTATATGGGACAAAATAGACTTTAAAACAAAAACTATACCAAGAGACAAAAAAAGAGCACTATACAATAATAAAGGTAATAATCCAACAAGAAGATATAACAATTATAAATATTTATACACCCAACATAGAAGCACCCAAAACCATAAATCAGTTAATAACAAATGTAAAGGAACTAATCGATAATACAATAATAATAGTGACTTTAACACCCCACTTACATAAATGGATGGATCATCTAAACAGAACATCAACAAGGAAACAATGGCTTTGAAGGATATACTGGACCAGATGGACTTAACAGACATATTCAGAACATTCCATCCTAAAACAGCAGAATACATATTCTTTTCAAGTGGACATGGAGCATTCTCCTGAATAGATCACATATTAGCCCACAAAACAAATCTCAACAAATCCAAGAAGGTCAAAATCATACCATGCATCTCTTCTGACCACAACATTATGAAACTAGAAATCAACCACAAGAAAAAATCTGGAAAGACCACAAATACATGGAGGTTAAATAACATGCTACTAAACAATGAATAGGTCAGCCAGAAAATCAAAAGAGAAATTAAAAAGTCCATGGAAACCTCTGGGATGCAGCAAAAGTGTTTCTAAGAGGGAAATTTATAGCAATACAGGCCTACCTCAAGAGACAAGAAAAATCCCAAATAAACAATCTAACCTTGTACCTAAAGGAGCTAAAAAAAAGGAACAACAAAACCAAACCAAAAACCAGCAGAAGGAAGGAAATAATAAATATTAGAGCAGACATAAATGTTATAGAAACTAAAAAAAACAATAGAACAGATCAATGAAACCAGGAGCTGGTTCTTTGAAAAAAATTTAAAAAAAATCAAAAACCTCTAGCCAGACTTACCATGAAATAAAGAGGAAGGAAGGACTCAAATAAATAAAATCACAAATGAGAGATGAGAAATAACAACCAAACCATCTCCAATAAAGATTTAGTATCCAAAATATATAAAGAAGTTACAAAAACTCAACACTCAAAAAACAAATAATCTAATTAAAAATGGGCAGAAGACATGAACAGAAATTTTTCCAAAGAAGACGTCCAGATGGCCAACAGACACATGAAAAGATGCCCAATATCACTCACCATGAGGGAAATGCAAATCAAATATCTACAATGAGATATCACCTCACACCTATCAGAATGGCTAAAATTAACAACACAAGAAACAGGTGTTGGCAAGGATATGGAGTAAAAGGAACACTCATGCACTACTGGTGGGAGTGCAAACTGGTACAGCCACTGTGGAAAACAGTATAGAGGTTCCTCAAAAAGTTAAAAATAGGACTTACCCTAGATTCCGGAAATCACAATACTTGGTATCTACCCAAACGATACAAGAACACTAATTCAAAGGGATACATGCGCCCCTATATTTATAGCAGCATTATTTACAATACCTAAGATATGAAAGCAGCCCAAGTGTCCATCAACAATAGACAGCAATGGAATATTATTCAGCTATAGAAAAGAATGAAATTAAAAAAAAAAAGAGTGAAATCTTGCCATTTGCAATGACATGCACAGAGCTAAAGACTATAATGCTAAGTAAAATAAATCAGTCAGAGAAAAATAATATTATATGATTTCACTCAAATCTAGAATTTAGGGAAGAAAACAGGCAAAGGGAAAAAATAAGAGAGACAAAGGAAAACACAGACTCTTAATTATAGAGAATAATCTGATGGTTACCAGAGGGGGTGGGTGTGGGAGGGAATGGGTTAAAATCCTGATGTGGATTAAGGAGTGCACTTGTCATGATGAGCACCAGGTGATGTATGGAATTGTTTGATCACTATACCCTAGACCTGAAACTAATATTGTATGTTAACTAACTGGAATTAAAATAAAAACGTAACATAACATAACATAACATAACATAACATAACATAACATAAAATATTGGACAATGGGAAGTGCAGGACTGTGACCTCTGAGAGAAGGAAAACAAATAAAGTGAGTCCTATAATCATCCTAACTTTCTTTCTGGACCAAATTTCCAGATGGCAGAGCAGAGAGAAGAAAACCAAGTAGCCTGACTGTCTTACCAAGTTGAGGAGACAGAGATCATATTTAGGTAAGGCTAAGGCAATTAGAATTTGTAGCACAGATAACCAAACAGTAGTGAATGCCAAAAAGGAGAGAAGAGAGAGAGAGGAGATTGAAATCTAGAGTCTACATACATTTGAGATTCTGGCTAAATTCCAACTTGAGCATTGTAGAAGCCAGGCAATAACAACTGCTAGAGAAAGAAAATTCAATGGGGAGCTTAAGCCAAACATTTTCCAGAACTTGAATGAGGTCAGGAATCATTTCAAGTTCCCATGATTCAGAGTGGATAAAAATCTCATTGAATAAATAGGACAGTTATTAAAATTCCAGAAGTAGGTTAAACTACCCTAAAATAAAGAATATTCTAGACACAGACTAAAAATCTTAGAAACTAGTTTTGAAAGAATTAAGCTGATTTGCAGATAATATGACTGCCTGCCAGAACAAAGTTTAACACTTTATTTTTTTTTTTTTAATTTTTTTTTTCAACATTTATTTATTTTTGGGACAGAGAGAGACAGAGCATGAATGGGGGAGGGTCAGAGAGAGAGGGAGACAGAGAATCGGAAACAGGCTCCAGGCTCTGAGCCATCAGCCCAGAGCCTGACGCGGGGCTCGAACTCACGGACCGCGAGATCGTGACCTGGCTGAAGTCGGACGCTTAACCGACTGCGCCACCCAGGCGCCCCTAACACTCTTTAAATAAAAACAACAAAATTCATTACACACACACACACACACACACACACACACACACACTGTACACACCAAATTTCAATACTCAGCAAGGTAAAATTCACAATGTCTGGCAACCCACAAAATTACTATGCAGGTGAAGAAGCAGGAAAATGTAACCCATAATCAAGAGGAAAACAGTCAACAGAATCAGAACTAGAAGTAAAAGGGATGATGAAAGTAACAGAAAATAACTTTAAAACAGCTATTTTAAGTATTATAAGTATGCTCAGAGATTCAAAGGAAAGCATGAACATAATGAGGAAACCAATGTAAGCTATAAAAACAGCTAAAAGGAATTTCTAGAGACAAAAAAAAAAAAAAAAAAACCAGAACATCTGAGGGGCACCTGGGTGGCTCAGTCAGTTGAGCATCTGACTCTTGATTTCAGCTCATGTCATGATCTCAAGGTTTGTGGGATGGAGCCCCATGACAGGGGGCTCTCCACACAGTGCAGAGACTGCTTGGGATTCTCTCTCCTCTCTCTCTCTCTGCCCCACCTGCTGCTCACACTTGCTTGCTCTCTCTCAAAATAAACAAATAAACTTAAAAAAAAAAAAGAACATCTGAAATGAACATTTAACTGAATGAGAATAACAGCAGATTACATACTGCAATAGAAAAAAGATAATCTGGAAGACATTACTTGAAACTCTCTGAAATGAAGCTCAGGGAGGGGGAAAAAAGATGAAAAACCAATAAACAGAGCCTCAGTGATTTGTCACCCAATGTCAAGTGATCTAATATATATGTAACTGCAGTCAGTCCTATGGGAAAACGTGGGGAGGGGGGCTGAAAAAATATGTGAAGAAATATTTGGCCAGAATTTTCCCAAATGTTATGAAAACTATAAACTCAGTTCTAGAGCAACCAGAGAAAAGAGACAAATTTAGAGGAACAAAGATAATGAATACCACGGACTTTTTTGTCAGAATCAAGATTAAGTCATAGACAAAATGCTAAAATAAAAATAACCTGTTAACCTAGAAATCTATATCCAATGAAATTAACTTTCAGAACTGGAGGCAAAAATGAACGTTTTCAGGCAAAAAATGTTGAGGGAATTTGGTAACAGCAAATTTGCACTACAAATACATGTTAAAGAAAGTGCCAGACCCAAGTGACATACTGGTGAATTCTATCAAACACTTAAAAAAGAAAGATACGAATGCTGCACAAACTATTTTATAAAATAAAGAAGGGAGGAAAACTCCTTTTTTTTTTTTTAACATAATTTATCGTCAAATGGGCTTACATACAGTGTGTAAAGTGTGCTCTTGGTTTTGGGGGAAGGTTCCCGTGGTTCATTGTTTACATAAAACACCCAGTGCTCATCCCAACATGTGCCCTCCTCAATGCCCATCACCCATTTTCTCCTCTCCCCTTAACCCCTCATCAACCCTCAGTTTGTTCTCTATATTTAAGAGTCTCTTATGGTTTGCCTCCCACCCTCTCTGCTTTTAACTATTTTTCCCCCTTCCATTCCCCCATGGTCTTCTGTTAAGTTTCTCAAGATCCACATCTGAGTGTAAACATATGATATTTGTCTTTCTCTGACTGACTTATTTCACTTAGCATAATACCTTCCAGTTCCATCCACATAGCGGCAAATGGCATGATTTCCTTACTAATTTTCTAAGGCTGTATTAACTTGATATCAATCCAAACAAAGATGTTACAAGAAAAGAAAACTATAGGTAAATATCGTAGACACAAAAATTCTTTACAAAATTCTTTACTATGCAAAATCAATCAGTAAAATTCACCATACTGCAAAATTTAAAAATCTGTGATTATCTTGATAAGATACAGAAGACGTAGTTGTCAATTCAACACTCCAAGCAAACTAGGTATAGAAGGGGAGTGTCCTCAACCTGATGAAAGCATCTTCAAAATCATACAACTAGGGGCGCCTGGGTGGCGCAGTCGGTTAAGCGTCCGACTTCAGCCAGGTCACAATCTCGCGGTCCGTGAGTTGGAGCCCGGCGTCAGGCTCTGGGCTGATGGCTCGGAGCCTGGAGCCTGTTTCCGATTCTGTGTCTCCCTCTCTCTCTGCCCCTCCCCCGTTCATGCTCTGTCTCTCTCTGTCCCAAAAAAATAAATAAAAACGTTGAAAAAAAAGAAAAAATTAAAAAAAAAACAACAAAAGAAACATACAACTAACATCATGCCTAATGGGGAAAGATTTAATGCTCCTCCAGTTGAGAAACAAGGCAAAGACATATACTTTCATCATTTCTATTTAACATTGTATAAGAGGTCTTAGACATTTTAATAAGGTATAAAACGGGAAAAAAGGGATACCAGTTGGAAAAGAAGGTATAAAATTGTCTTTATCCACAGATAATGTTTGTCTATACAGAAAAATTTAAAGACCCTGCAAAAAAGCTACTGGAACTAATAAATGATTTTAGAGAGGTCACAGGATTTGATTTGATATACTAGAATCAATAAAAATTTGATGATAGTAAAAAGAAAAAAACTGTAAAATGAAAAAATTTTATATACCACTTACAATGGCATCCAAAAATATGAAACATCTAGGGATAAATTTAACAAATTATCAATAACACTTATTCAATAAAAACTACAAAATATTCCTAAGATAAATGAAAGAAGACTAAACAGATACAGAATGCTCATGAACTACAAAACTCAATATTATTAAGATGAAATTCTTCAGTGAAACCAAATAAAGAAAACTTCATTTTTAAAATAAAGCCAGGGGGTGCCTGGTGGCTCAGTCACTTGAGTGTCTGACTCGTACTTTCTGGCTCAGGTCATATTCTCACGGTTGGTGAGATCAAGCCCCCAGTTGGGCTTTGCACTAACAGTGTGTAGCCTGCTTGGTATTCTCTCTCTCTCCCTCTCTCTCTGCCCCTTCCCCATTCATGCTGTCTCTATCTCAAAATAAATAAAGTTTAAAAAAAGCATACATATAAAATAAATAAATAAAAATAAAATAAAGCCAGAAGGCCAGAAGTGGGAGCTCTCACACCTTACCACTCCTTGCGGATTGCAGACCCAAAAAGGAAGAGAGGTACCCTGCATTCCTAACAGGAAGAAGCCTATACTTTACTGCCCTAGCAGGAGGAAGAAATATTTTCTCCTTGCCAGGAAACAGCCTAGCTAATGAGAGACTATCACAACTTAGCCAATGAAAAGCCACTACACTTAGCCCCTCCCAACTTCCCCCTTTCTCTATGGGGAAAAACAAAAACAAAAACAAAAACTCCTGTCTTTTGTCCTCTAGTCTTGCCTATGGTTTTGCCATAGCTTGCATGTCCTGAAATGTGATTTTCTGCTATTCCCAAAGAAACCCATTTTTGCTGGTAAAATAACTGACAATTTTTTTTCAAATTTTTATTTAAATTCTACTTAGTTAATATACAGTGCAATATTGGTTTCAGGAGTAGACTTCAGTCATTCATCACTTGCACACAACACCTAGTGTTTATCACAAGTGCCCTCCTAATACCCATCACACATCTAGCCCATCCCCCCCCACCTCCCTCCATCAACCCACATTTTGTTCTCTATTTTTAAGAGTCTCTCATGGTTAGTTACCCTCTCTTTTTTTTTCTTTTCCCCCCTCCCATATGTTCATCTGTTTTGTTTCTTAAATTCCACATATGAGTGAAATCATATGGTATTTGTCTTTCTCTGACTTATTTTGCTCAGCATAATACACTCTAGCTCCATCTACATCATTGCAAATGGCAAGATTTCATCCTTCTTGATGGCTGAATAATGTTCCATTGTGTGTATATACACCACATCTTCTTTATCCATTCATCAGTCGATGGACACTTGGGCCCTTTCCATATTTTGGCTATTGTTAATAATGCTGCTATAAACATAGGGGTTCATGTACCCTTTTGAATCTGTGTTTTGTATCTGTTGGGTAAATACCTAGTAGTGTAATTGCTGGGTCATAGGGTTATTCTATTTTTCACTTTTTGAAGACCCTCCATACTGTTTTCCAGAGTGGCTATGCCAGTTTGGATTCCCACCAACAGTGTGAGAGGATACTCCTTTCTCCACATCCTCACCAACACCTGTTGTTTCTTGTATTAATTTTAGCCATTCTGACAGGTGTGAGGTGGTATCTCATCATGGTTTCAAGTTGTATTTCCCTGGTGATGAGTGATATTAAGCATCTTCTCATGTGCCTGTTAGCCATCTGGATGTCTTCTTTGGAAAAGTGTCTATTCATGTCTTCTGCCCATTTCTTCACAGGATTATTTGTTTTTTGGGTGTTGAGTTTGGTAAGTTCTTTCAAGATTTTGGATACTAACCCTTCATCAGATATGTAGTTTGCAAATATCTTCTCCCATTATGTAGGCTGCCTTTTAGTTTTGTTGATTATTTCCTTTGCTGTGCAGACACTTTTTATCTTGATGAGGTCCCAACAGTTTCTGTTTGCTTTTGTTTCCCTTGTCTTTGGCAAGATGTCTAGTAAGAAGTTGCTGCAGCTGAGGTCAAAGAGATTCCTGCCTGTTTTCTCCTTTAGCATTATGATAGTTTCCTGTCTCATATTTAGGTCTTTCATCCATTTTGAATTTATTTTTGTGTATGGTGTAAGAAAGTAGTAAAGTTTCATTCTTCTACATGTTTCTGTCCAGTTTTCCCAACACAATTTGTTAAAGAGAGTGTCTTTTGGATATTCTTTCCAGCTCTGTCAAAGATTAGTTGACCATATAGTTGTGTGTCCATTTCTGGGTTTTTTATTCTGTTCCATAGATCTATGTGTCTGGGTTTTGTTTTTTGTTTTTTTTTTTGCTAATACCATACTGTCTTGATGACTGCAGCTTTGTAATATAGCTTGAAGTCCTGAATCATGATGCCTCCAGCTTTGCTTTTCTTTCTCAGAATTGCTTTGGCTATTCAGGGTCTTTTGTGGTTCCGTACAAATGTTAACATTGTTTGTTCTAGCTCTGTGAAAAATGCTGTTTGGTATTTTGCTGTTTGGTATTGCATTAAATGTGTAGATTGCTTTGGGTAGTATAGATATTTTAACAATGTTTGTTCTTCCTATCCATGAGCATGGAATTCATTTCCATTTCTTTGTGTCTTCTTCAATTTCCTTCATAAGTGTTCTACAGTTTTCAGAGTACAGACCATCTACCTCTTTGGTTAGGTTTATTTCTAGATATCTTATGCGTTTTGGTGCAATTGTAAATGGGATCGATTCCTTGATTTCTTTTTCTGCTGCTTCATTATTGGTGTATAGAAATGCAACCAATTTCTGTGCATTGATTTTATATCCTGTGACTTTGCTGGATTCATGTGTTAGTTCTAGCAATTTCTTAGTGGATTCTTTGGGTTTTCGACATAGAGGATCATGTCATCCACAAATAGTGAAAGTTTGACTTCTTCCTTGCCAATTTGGATGCCTTTTATTTCTTTGTGTTGTCTGATTGCTGAGGCTAAAACTTCCAGTACTATGTTAAATAGTAGTGGTGAGAGTAGACACCCCTGTCTTGTTCCTTACAGTGAAGGAAAGCTCTGTTTTTCCCCATTGAAGATGATATTAGCTGTGTCTATGGCCTTTATGATGTTGAGGAATATTCTATCTATCCCTACTTTGTTGAGAGTTTTTATCAAGAATGGATGCTGTATTTTGTCAAATGATTTTTTTTTTTGCATCTATTGACAGGATCATATGGTTCTTATCCTTTCTTTTATTACTGTGTTGTGTCACGTTGATTGATCTTCAAATATTGAACCACCCCTGCAGCCCAGAAATAAGTCCCACTTGATCATGGTGAATAATTCTTTTAATGTACTGTTAGATTCAATTTGTTAATATCTTGTTGATAATTTTTGCATGCATGTTCATCAAGGATATTGGCCTGTAATTCTCCTTTGAGTGGGGTCTTTGTCTGGTTTTGGAATCAAGGTAATGCTAGCCTTATAGAAGGAAATGGAAGTTTTTCTTCCATTTCTATTTTTTGAAACAATTTGGGAAGAATAGGCATTAACTCTTCATTAAATGTTTGGTAGAATTCCTCTGGGAAGCCATCTAGCCCTGGACTTTTGTTTGTTGGAATATTTTTTATTATTGATTCAATTTATTTGCTGGCTATGGCTCTGTTCAAATTTCTATTTCAGTTTTGGTAGTTTTTATGTTTCTAGGAATTTTTCCATTTCTTCCAGATTATCAAGTTTTTTGCACATAATTTTTCATAATATTCTCTTATTATTATTTGTATTTCTGTGGTGTTGATCATGATCTCTCCTCTTTTATTTGTGACTTTATTTTGGGGGGTCCTTTCTCTTTTCTTTTTGATAAGTCTGGCTAGGGGCTGTCAATTTTATTAATTCTTTCAAAGAACCAGCTCTTAGTTTTGTTGATCTGTTCTACTGGGGGTTTTTGTTGTTGTTGTTTCTATATCATTTATTTCTGCTTTAATATTTATAATTTCCCTTCTTCTTCTGGCTTTAGGCTTTATTTGCTATTCCTTTTCTAGCTCCTTTAGGTGTAAGATGAGGTTGTGTATTTGAGACTTTTCTTCTTCCCTGAAGTAGACCTGTATTGCAATATACCTCCCTCTTATGGCTGCTTTTGCTGCATCCCAAAGGTTTTGGACTTGACAGTTTAAAAAAAATTTTTAATGTTTATTCATTTTTTGAGGGGGTGTGAGGGACATAGAGAGGGAGAGACACAGAATCCAAAACAGGCTCCAGGCTCTAAGCTGTCAGCACAGAGCCCAATGCAGGGCCCAAACCCATGAACCAAGCTGAAGTCGGACGCTTAACTGACTGAGCCACCCAGGCACCCCCAGACTTGACAGTTTTATTTTATTATTTGGTGTGTGTGTGTGTGTGTGTGTGTGTGTGTGTGTGTTCAGGTATAGAATTTAGTGATTCATCAGTTACATACAACACACAGTGCTCATCCCAACAAGTGCCCTCCTTAATGCCCACTGCCCATTTAGCCCATCCCCCCACACAACACCCCACCAGCAACCTTCAGTTTGTTCTCTTGACAGTTTTATTTTTAAGGCTAACGCTTCTCAAAATGATCCATAAATTAAATGCAATCTCAACAATATTTCAATACTAAACTTGATTTTTATAGTAGTTGATAAGCCAATTAAAAATGTATACGCATATGTAAAGGATCTAAGTGGCAAACCAATACTGATGTAATACCGTAAAGTTGGAGGGCTTATTCTACCTGATTTCTAGACTTTCTGTAAAGCTACTGTAATCAAGACAGTGTGATATTGGCACAAGAAGAGACATATAGCTTAATAGAACAGAATAGAGAGACTAGAAATTGGCCCGCGTTTATAGGGTCGGTGGATTTTCAACAAAGGTGCTAAGGTAATTCAGTGGAAAAAGAATATCCTTTTCAAAAACAAGTCCTGGAATAACTGTATATTCATGTGAGAAAAATGAATCTCAGCTTTTACTTTAACCATACACAAAAACTAAAAGTGTATCATAAACCAAAACACAAAAGCTGAAGCTATAAAACTTCTAAAATAGGGTTCCGGGTGGCTCAGTTAAGCATCCAACTTTGGCTCAGGTCATGATCTCACAGTTCATGAGTTTGAGCCCCACGTT
Organism: Herpailurus yagouaroundi; assembly: GCF_014898765.1. Taxonomy (NCBI): domain Eukaryota; kingdom Metazoa; phylum Chordata; class Mammalia; order Carnivora; family Felidae; genus Herpailurus; species Herpailurus yagouaroundi. Next base: position 29,859,857 of record NW_024412400.1, on the reverse strand, counting down.
GGGCTCTCGACTGTCAGCATACAGCCTGCCTCAGATCCTCTGTCCTCCCCTCTCTCTGCCTCTCCCATACTGGTTCTTTCTCTACCTCTCCCAAAATAATAAATAAGCTTTAAAAAAAAACCTCTAAAATAAACCAAAAGAAATTATTGCAGCTTTAGGGGTAGCCAATTATATTTTTAGAGAGGACATAGAGTATAAAATCCAAAAATTAAAATTTTGTAGGTGAACTTGATCAAAATGGAGAACATCTGCTCTTCAGAAGATAGCATTCAGAAAATGACAAGCTAAGCCACAAACTTGGAAAAAATAATTGCAATACATCAGTCTGACCAAGGACTTGTATCCAGCATATATAAAGGGCTTTTTAACTCAATAGTAAGTCAAATAACCCAACTTAAAAAAATGGGAAAAGATTTTAACATATACTTCATAAAAGAAGATATATGAGTGGCCAATAAGAATATAGAGAGATGTTCAACATCATTGCTCATCAAAGAAATACAAAATAAAACTCTAGTGATATACCACAGCACACCCATTAAAATCACTAAACGGGAAAAGACTGACAACACTGAGTGCTGATGGGACGTGGAGCAACTGAAATTCTCCTACATTGCTGGCAGCAATGTAAATGGTACAACTACTCAAAAAGCGTGGCATTTTCTTAACTAATTAAATATATATTTACATTATGACCCAGCAATTTTATTCCTAGAAATTTGCCTAAAAGGAATGAAAACATAAGTCCACTCAAAGACTTGTACACTAATGTTCATAGCAGCTTTATTCATAATATCCCCAAAGTGGGGAAGCTAAATGTCCACCAACGAATGAATAGGTAAACAAACTGTGGTAAAGCCATACAATGGAATACGACTAATCAATAAAAAGGAATGAACTTTAATACATGCAAAAATGTGGAGGAATCTCTAAACAATTATACTGAGTGAAGCCAGACTCAAAAGACTACATCTATGTACTGTACAACTGCATTTATGTGAAATGGCAAAACTTACATAGAGTGACAGAGAGTGGAAATGACTAGGAAAAGGATAGTTTGAGAGTGATGGAAATGTTCTATATCTTGATCATGATGGTAGTTACATGGGTACGTGTAGTTGTCAAAATTCATTGAACTACATGTATACTTAAAATGAGTGCTGGGGTGCCTGGGTGGCTCAGTCAGTTAAGCATCCAACTGTGGCTCAGGTCATGATCTCACGGTTCACGAATTCGAGCCCTGTATCAGGCTCTGTGATGACAGCTCAGAGTCTGGAGCCTGCTTCAGATTCTGTGTCTCCCTGTTTCTCTGCCCCTTCCCTGCTCATGCTCCATCTCTCTGTCTCTCTCAAAATTAAATAGTGAACATTTAAAAAATTTTTTTAATGAGTGCATTTTATTATATATAAATTATACTTCAGTAAAAATTATTTTAAGTTTTTAAATGTTTATTCATTTTTGAGAGAAAGACAGAGACAGAGTGTGAGCAGAGGAGGGGCAGAGAGAGAGGGAGACACAATCTGAAGCAAGCAAGCTCCAGGCTCTGAGCTCTCAGCACAGAGCCTGATGCAGGGCTTAAACTCACAAACCACAAGATCATGACCTGAGCCAAAGTTGGATGCTTAAACAACTGAGCCACCCAGGTGCCCCAGTAAAAATTATTCTAAGAAAGAGAGAGGGGTTCCTGGGTGGCTCAGTGGATTAAGCTTCCCACTCCTGGTTTCAGCTCAGGTCATGATCTTGTGGTTCATGAGTTTGAGCCCTGCATCAGGCTATGCGCTGGTGGCACAGAGCCTGCTTGGGGATTCTCTCTCTCTCTCTCTCTCTCTCTCTCAAAATAAATAAACAAAAAAGGAAGGAAGGAAGGAAGGAAGGAAGGAAGGAAGGAAGGAAGGAAGAAAGAAAGAAAGAAAGAAAGAAAGAAAGAGAAAAAGAAAGGAAAGACAGTGCAAGAAAGCTAGACTATACCAATTCAGTAACACTCTGTGACAGCCATGTGACAATTTCAAGAAAGGACAATCTGAGCCCACTGTGGATATTTGAGACTGATCCTGGGAGGGAAAAGCTTCTTGTGGCCACATGCTCACTGTGTGGAGAAATCTCTTAAGCCCCAGAAAGGCTGAAGTAGAAGGTAGAGGCCAAAGCGGAGGTGCAGGCTGTTCTGACCCTCTGGTTCTTGGCTCTTGCAAGGTCTACTAATAACAAACCCCTTTCCTTTGATCTGTTAAATTTTAAACTATTTTGGTTGCATTTCTGTCATTGCCCATCAGTTTTTTTGTCGGAAAAGAACACTGAGCTTTGAAGAGAGCACATCCTAGACTCCAGGCTGGTTCATATCTAGTGGCCCACTGGGAAGGACTATGGGGGTGGGCATGGGGGAGGTAGGCAGCTCTTGCCTCTGGTTTGTAAATACAGACCTGATTGGGAAAATGACCTTTTGGTCAGTGCCTGGCATTTCCAGGAAAGGCGATAAAGGAAGAAAAAACAACACAAGCCCTGATCAGGAGCAATTAAGGAGCAACCAGGGAGCATCACTCTGGATTCCCCGCTGGCTGTAGTTGGAACACAGCTGTACACTCCCTTTCCAGCCTTTCCCAGCCCCTGCAGAGCTCCCTGTGTGGCCCTATGTGGCACTCCTTGCCCTACCTGACTTTTCCTCCTGCCGTCCCCAAGTTACCCCTCTCCTCAGGTAAGCTACCTTACCACCCCAGAAGTTATTTAAGAAAGCCTGAGAACAGACAGAACCAGGGCTAGAAAGAACCAACAGTTGTTGAGCCATGCAACTGTTTTTCACACGCACGAGCTCATTGACTTTGTACCATCGCCTACCTTCCCACAGTTACCAGGCCAAGAGCCCTGGGCTCCCCCTGCCCAACACAGGAAGGGGCCTGCTACATTGATGTTCAGGATTTTTACCAGTGGTAACTCACCTGTGTCTAGAGTTCTGTCATTAGGTACTTTATCTCATTCCAATTTCGCAGTGTTGGTTGTGAAAAAGCAATGCCTACTGAACTATTGAGGAAACCAGTTCAGAGAGGTCAAGGGATGGCCCGGAACTGAGTCACACAGAACTGAGTGGCAGTGGATCCTACTCTAGGGTGACTGCCTTTCTCGTACATTCCTCTACCTCCCTGTTGTGTGATAGGGATGGGAGATGTACAGTTCAAAGCAGGAAAATCCCTTCTGGTTAGATACCTGATAGGTCAAGCATACCTGACATTAAGCCCCTCCCCCGCTTAGGAGCCAGGAGCCCTGGGGAAAATCCCTTCTCTCCTTTGATCATATTTCCTTCACTGTGAACAGGATCAACAGCTTCCAGGCTAAGTGTCATAAGTCCTTTCCGCGATGGACTAATGAGAAAAGAGTTTAGGTTTTGTGGGCTATAAGGTCTCTGTAGCAACTACTCAATTCTGTCCTTGAAACCTGAGTGCAGCCACAGACAATACTTACCTGAATGAACATGATTGTGTTCCAATAAAATTTTACTTATGGACACTGAAATTTAAATTTCATATAATTTTCATGTATCAAAACTACTGTTCTTTTCACTTTCTTTCAATCATTTAAAGATGTAAAAGCCATCATTAGCTCATCCAGCTGTACAACATCAGGCGGCAAGCGGGATTTGGCCCCCTGCCCTAGGCTACAAAAGTTTGTCAGGTGCCTGGGTTCACTCCCACCCCCAGCCCCCCGACCCTCCTTCCGCTCCCCCCCCCCCCCAAGCAGAGGCACTTTGGAACGAGCCAGGCGCTGGGCTGCTTCCGGGCCCCTAACACCCAGACTGTGCAGTCCCACTATGGCTGACCCTCGGCTGGCACCCAGTCCGCGCCCTGGAGGGCCAGCCCCCACTCAGCTCCCAGTGCGCACTCACCCAGGGTCCCTGCGCACAGCAGGGAGCAGATGGCGAACTTCATCGTCCGCTGCAGGAATACGACACTGACGCGGGCTCCGGGAGCCGAGGCAGGCTTTACCTGACCCTCCCCAGGGGGAGCGGATCCGCCTCCCCCGAAGGGTTCAACTTTTGGGCAGATCGTTCTCGCCACACCCCCGACCAGCCCCAGCCCCAGCCCTCCGCAGGGCTAGAGGGCAGCAAACTCGAGCCACGCTCCTGCCGACCCGCGGCCACTCCTTCCGCCCACCTCCGGGAGCTGCTAGACCGCACCTCTCTCGCGGGTTAGGGGTCCGCATGCCGGAGGTGCAAGCGGAAGCAACCTTGGAGCGCGCTGGACTGGCCGCCCTCACAGAGGGAGAAGGCAGGTGATCGGCTGGTTCCCAGGTGAGTTACTAGGACCTAAGTTCCCTGACCCTCGGCCTTCATCTAGCCATGAAGCTCTTAAATGGAAAACACAGACCCCAGAGGAATTGGGGGCAGTGCACAGGATACACAGGCTCCAGAGGAATGGGGGGCAGTCCACAGAATGAAACCTGGGGACTCTTCCCCCAGAAAAGCATGCGCACACAGACACACAATGTTCTGAACACCATTTTCAGGCATCTTCAGACTCTTCCTCTTCAGTCGCCCACTCCGGACGCCTCCCGGAACCCCTCCCCCCCAAAAAAGACACGGTTCCCTGCAACCCTCTGCTGAAGGCTGAGGTCAGGCAAAGCGCTGAACCCCGAGAGGGCTGCTTCTACTTGGTTCTGCAGCCTGCCTCCCAGTCCAAGTCGGTGAGCTTCACTTAGGGAAAGTTTAGATGCAGTTTTAACAACTTTTGTTGAAGTACAAGAAATATACGTAAAACTTCACACATCCTAAATGTACAGCTTGATGAAATATGACCAGGTGAACACATCCGTATAACCAGCACCCACATCAGGAAACAGAACGTTCACAAAGCACAGATGGCCCCCTGGTGCTTCTTCCAGTTGCTTTCCGTGTCCGCCACAAAGATACACATTTTCTTGGCTTCTAACAGCATGGACGAATTTTGCTGGTAGAGATGGAATCATACAATATGTACAATGCTGTGTCTGGCTTCTTTCACTTGTTATATTTGTAAGAATCATCTATGGTGTTGTGTATAGCTGTCTTTCACATGTTCTCAGTGCTGCATATTATCCTATATTTCACTTATCTTTCCTGTTGATGATCGTAGTTTCTAGTTTGGGCTCTTACAAAGAGCCAGTGAGCCCTGCTATGAACATTCTAGCACATCTTCTAGTACATGTAGGTATGCATTTCTGCAGGATATTTCCCAGGAAGTGTAATTTCTTGGTTATAAAGTAGAAGGTATGTCTAACTTTAATACATACTCCGAACAGTTTTCCAAAGTGGCTGAACCAATTTATACTCCCAACTTAAGGGTATGAGAGTTTGGTTGCTCCACATCTTTTACTATTTTGGTGGGAGTATAACTAGTTGTGCACTGTAATTTTGAGTTTCTCTGATGACTAATGAAGTTGAGCATCATTTTATGTGCATATTGGCTATTTGGGTGCCATCTCATATAAAGCATTGTTTCAAGTCTTTTGCACTGAATACATTTTATTTATTTTTTAAATGAAATTTATTGTCAAATTGGTTTCCATACAACACCCAGTGCTCATCCCCAAAAATGCCCTCTTCAATACCCATCACCCACCCTCCCCTCCCTCCCACCCCCCATCAACCCTCAGTTTGTTCTCAGTTTTTAAGAGTCTCTTATGGTTTGGCTGTCTCCCACTCTAATCTCTTTTTTTTTTTTTTCCTTCCCCTCCCCCATGGGTTTCTGTTAAGTTTCTCAGGATCCACATAAGAGTGAAACCATATGGTATCTGTCTTTCTCTGTATGGCTTATTTCACTTAGCATAACACTCTCCAGTTCCATCCATGTTGCTACAAAGGGCCATATTTCATTCTTATTACCACGTAGTACTCCAACATTGAATACATTTTAAATAGCCTTTCTGTTGAATTAAGTTTTGGTACTGGCAATACAATTATTCAAACTACAAAACGGAGGCTTGTCTAGTAAAGTATCCTCAGATTTGGGCCTTAAGAATGTAAGACTGTGTTATATTATTTTAGCCCATCATAACTCTTTATTCTGCATCCTCTTCTCATGTGCAAAGGATGAATCTTTGCTAAGTAACTATTTTTTTTTTCAGCCCCAGTTAAGATTGTGAAAAATTCTTCTCTCTGGCAGAGATTAACCCTGCCATCCACTGAGCCAGAGACAGTGCTGAAGTAGTTATAAGAGATTGTAAATCACAGAATTCACCAGGTCAAGGGCAAGACACCTTGATATACAAACCTGGGCTCTCCTCTCTTTCTCTGTAATATACACACATGCACACACACACCTCAAAGTAAACAGCTTGTCCTCTTCCTTCTGCACCTTACAGACATCAGCATCCTTAGACAGCCCAATGGGAGATTGTCCCAATTCATCTCCCCTTTCACACCACCTCTGGCCAACTAAGCTTTCAATTTAAGAAACGTAGGGGCACCTGGGTGGCTCAGTTGGTTAAGTGTCCGACTTTGGTTCAGGTCATGATCTCACAGTTTGGGGGTTCAAGCCTTGCATCCATTTCTGCGCTGACAGCTCAGAGCCTGGAGCCTGCTTCAGATTCTGTGTCCCCCTCTTTCTCTGCCCTCCCTTGCTTGTGCACACGCTCTCTCTCTCTGTCTCTCTTTCTCTCTCAAAAATAAATAAATTTAAATAAATGTACACTGTCTCTCTCTATGTGCCACATGACTAGGGACAGGGCGGAGTGAGGGGAGGACCTCTCACATCTGGTGACTCTTTGGGCTTTGGAGTGAAGACCAGCTAGAGTCCACTGAGAAAAGCATACGAGCCTCCATACAAAGCACACACAGGGTCTGTGCTTTGCAAAGAGGCTGTCAGGCTGACCACAGCCCATCCGCACTTAAGCTGGAAATAGTTACATCTTTCTCATCAGAGATTAAAGAGTGATCCCTGCTAAAGAGCATCCCAGAGAAAACAATGAACAAGTCCTCTCTTTGTTGAGACACTTATCAGGATGTCCCTGGCCTGGGATTTGCCCCAAGGATTGCTAAGAGGTAAACCCTTATTCTAAACCTGCTATGAAGAGAACACACAGTCCTGAAAGCCACCTGCTACATCCACCCCATGCCAAAGACACTCGAGGGCAGAGATTCCAAGAAGGGGATTATCTGCTTCTACGGCTGCTTGGAGTCAAGGAATCCTTTGACCTTAGAATTTCTGAAAGTGAGAATAGGAGTGCCTTCCTTTGTCTAATCAAGAGGAAAAGGAACGTATATAGTTTTTTTTTTTTAATTTTTTTTCCAACGTTTATTTATTTTTTTTGGGACAGAGAGAGACAGAGCATGAACGGGGGAGGGGCAGAGAGAGAGGGAGACACAGAATCGGAAACAGGCTCCAGGTTCCGAGCCATCAGCCCAGAGCCCGACGCGGGGCTCGAACTCACGGACCGCGAGATCGTGACCTGGCTGAAGTCGGACGCTTAACCGACTGCGCCACCCAGGCGCCCCGGAACGTATATAGTTTTAATGCAAACCTTTCGTTGAATTTAAACATACACATAGAAGATGTACACATCGTAAGTGTGCAGCCCAGATTGGCACAACATGAGCACACGCCGAGTAGCCAGTATTCAGAAGATAGAGAAAGAGTATGTTACCAGTACCCTGGAAGCCCCCTCGTCTGCCTTTTAGTTACCAATGATCAAAGGTAATCGTTATTCTGATTTTGAACACCATAGTTGAGTTTCACCTGCTTTTTATTTCATATACATGAAATCGGAAAGTAAGCACTGTTCTCTGTCTAGCTTCTTTGCCTAAACCTGATATTTGAGAGAGTCAACTCTGCTGTTTCATATGTATTCTGAGGCATACCTCAGAGATAGTGCAGGTTTGGTTCCATATCCCCAAAACAAAGCAAATATCCCAGTGAAGGGGTTCAAATGAATTTTTGGTTTCCCAGAGCATATAAAACTTATGCTTACATCATTCTGTAGTCTATTAAGTGTGCAATGGCATTATGTCTATAAACATGTATATACCTTAATTAAAAATATTGCTAAAAAATGCTAACCAGTCTGAGCTTTCAGGAAGTCATAATCACTGATCCCAGATGACCATAACAAATATGATAATGAAAAAGTTTGAAATATTGCCGGAATTACCAAAATGAGACACAGAGACACCCTGCAAGCAAATGCTGTTGGAAAAAAATGGCGCCCCTAGACTTACTCGACACAGGGTTGCCACATACCTTCAATGTGTGAAATATAATACAAAGTATCTGCGAAACACAGTAAAGCAAAGTGCAATCAAATGAGATGTGTCTTTATTGTAATTTGTTCATTCTTATTGCTCTGTGGCATTCCAATGGTGAATATATCAATGAATATTAATGGAAACTTGGTTTTTTGTTTTTTTTTTTTTTAATTTAAGGCCATCATGAAGTAATACTGCTGTGAAAGTTCTCACACATGTCTGTTGGTGAACATGTGTATGCATTTCTGTTGGTCTATAAACAGGGGGCAATTGCTGGATCACAGGGTGTACCTATATTCTGCTTTAATAACTGCCAAACAAATTTTTAACATGGTTGTACAGTTTCCAATCTCATTTCACTTCCAACAGTATGTGGGTTGCCCCATACCAAGTACTAATACTTGGTTTGGGTGGGTGCGTGGGTGGCTCTGTTGGTTGAGTGTCCGACTTCAGCTCAGGTCATGATCTGGTGGTTGGTGAATTCAAGCCCCACATGGGCTCACTGCTGTCAGTGCAGAGCCTGCTTCGGATTTTCTGTCCCCCTCTCTCTCTACCCCTCTCCTATTTGCACGCTCTCTCTCTCTCAAATCTTAAAAATACTTGGTTTGGGATGAAATATAAATTTAAGTTTTCTTTTAATTTTAGTTATTCTGGAGCACTTGATGCAGTTCATTATAGTTTTAATATTAATTTCCCTGATAAGTAATAAAGTTGAATACTTTCTCATGTTTGTTGGAAAATTACGTATCTTCTTTTGTGATGTGCCCAATTTTCTATTGGATTATTTGCTTATTTTTTCATTGAGTTGTAGGAGTTCTTTATATATTGTAGCTATGAGAACTTTGTTGGATGTATGTATTTCAAATATTTTCTTACATTTTGTGGTTTGCATTTCTCTCTCTAAATGGTGTCTTTTCATCTACAGAAATTTAAAATATTTCTGAGTCAATTTCAACTTATTTATTTATGGGTAGCACTTTTTGTATGCTTAAAAAGTCTTTGCCTGTACCAAGTTCGTGAAAATATTGTTTCCTTCTGAAAGCTTCATAGTTTTTCCTCTTACATTTAGATCTAGAATCCATCTGGAACTGATTTAAAAAAAATTTTTTTATGTTTATTTATTTTTGAGAGCATGAGCAGGGGAGGGGCAGAGAGAGAGGGAGACACAGAATTCAAAGCAGGCTCTAGTCTCTGAGCTGTCAGCACAAAGCTGACATGGGGCTTGAACTCACAAGCTGTGAGATCATGACCTGAGCCAAAATCAGACGCTTAACAGACTGAGCCACTCAGATACCCCTGGAACTGATTTTTTTAATACATAGATTTATTTTCCATTCATTTTGAAGTGAAATTAAGTTAAAAGAAGCAGATGACTTCTCTTATTGTGACATTTTTTTTTGTCCCAAATATTCACTCATTAGGTCTTCTCAAATTTAACAAAGGATTTATAAGCCCTTTAATTCATGCTATATAAGTATAATAATAAACTGAATAACTTGGTGAGCTAGTATAATGTCATGGAAGACAAAGCTAAACCATGTGGCCTAGATTTTTGGAATTGATGTTTGTGAATGGTGAGACAGGAGACTGTGTTCATGTTTTCTTCTATGTATATGTCCAATGGACTCAGCACCATTACTGGAAAGATTTTTCTTTCCTCACTGCACTTTAGTACAACCTTTGTTAAAAATCAGGCAATCGAATATGTGCTACAGCACTCTCCATTCTGTTCTACTGATCTGTATATCTCACTGTCTCAATTCCTACAGCTTTATTGTAACTCTTGATATCTCATAATGTGAGTTCTTGGTTTGTTCTTCTTCAAGATGGACTTGTGAGTTCTTGGTTTGTTCTTCTTCAAGATGGACTTGGGTATGTTTGTTGTTATTGTTTTGGTTTTTGCAGTTCCACGTACATTCTGTAATTGACATGTCGATTTGCAGAAAAAATACCTGCAGAGATTTGATTGGAACTATACAGAAATATAGATCAATTTGGAGGGATTTGACATCTCCACAATATTAACCCTTGCAATTCATAAATATGGTATATCCCTGCACTCATGAAGGCCTTCCTTACTGGCTCTTCTCTTGATAATATTTTGTAGTGTTCACTTTATAGGTCTTGAACATCCTTCCTAGATTTGTTCCTAGATATCAACTGGTTTTTGGTGCTATTATAAATGGGATCATGATTTTAATTCATTTCCCGTTTGTTTGTTGCTGCTATTTGAAAAAAAAAAAAAGTTGGTTTTTGTATATTGACCTTGAATCCAATGACCTTACTAAGTTATTTTATTAATTATAATAGTTTCTTTTGGATTTTCTGTGTATATCTTTGTGTCTTTGTAAATAGTGTTTGTTTTGTTTCTTCTTTTTCAATTCTTATAATTTTATTTCTTTTTCTTGATCTATTGCACTGAGTAGAACTTCCAGCACATCACTACATAGAAGTACTGATAGAGGAGGAACGTTTTCAATAATTCACCATTGGGTAGAATGTTTGCTGGTGCTTTGTTTTGTCTTAGATATTATTTACTAGATTAAAGAAGCTCCCTTCCTTCCTGGCTTGACTAATTTTTTCTTTAAATAATGAATGAATGCTGAATTTTTATCAGGTGTTTTTCTGTACCTATTGAGATAATCATATGATTTCTTCTGCTTTTTCTGTTGATGTGGTGAACTCTTCTAATTGACTTTTAAATGTTAAGCCACTATTATATTCCTGGAATAAACCCCACTTGGTTAGGTATAATGCTTTTAATATACAGTGGAACTTGAATTTCCAACATTTTGTTTAGGATATTTTGCATCTATCTCATCTTTTTTCAGGACAGAAATTATTCCTCAGTTTTTCCTTTATTTTAACGTCCCCATAAGTTTGGTTTTAAAGTTAATGTTAGCTCATAAAATAAATTCTGAAATGTCTCTTTTCTTATTCTTTGGTATATGTTGTATAAAAGTAGTGCTATTTTTTTTCTTAACTCTGGAACATTTCACCAGTGAAAGCCACTCATATCTAGAGTTTCATTAGTGGAAAATTTTCAATTCCAGATAAAATTTCTTTTTTTTAATGTTTATTTATTTTTGAGAGAGAGAGAGAGAGAGACCAGGGGAGGGGCAGAGAGAGAGGGAGACACAGAATCCGAAGCAGGCTCCAGACTCTGAGCTGTCAGCACAGAGCTCTACATGGGGCTCAAACTCATAAACCATGAGATTATGACCTGAGCCCAAGTGAGACACTTAATTTACGGAGCCACCCAGGTGCCCCTACAAAGGATATTATAAAGGGTATGGATAAACAGCCAGATGAAGAGGCTCATAGGTGAGGTCTGGAAGGGTCTCAAGCACAGAAACTTCTGTCCTTGAAGAACTGGAATGCACCACCTTCCCAGCATGTGGATGCATTCACCAATCTGAAGGCTTTTAAACATTTTTAATACGTGGGAATTTTTGCCACGATCCTCTTTTTTCATTGACGATATTGGTAATTCATGTTTTCTCCTTTTTGTTGATTAGAAGTGACAGGGTTCTATCTATTTTATTAATCATAAACAGACAACTTTTGCCTTTGTTGATTTTCTCCACTGGAAATTCATTTATTATTGCATTGATTTCTGTTCTCCTGACTTTTTTTCGGTTTTGTTCTTTTTCTAGTCTTTGTAAAAGGAAGTTGAAATCGTTGATTTTCAGGCTCTCTTCCACTCTAATATATGTATTGAAGGCTATAAATTTCCCTATAAGCACTCTTTCTCTTGATATATCTGTATGATTATCCAAAGTATTTTAAATATATATTCTAATTCAAAATATATGCTAATTTTCATTATGTCTCTTATTGGACTCATAGTTTATTGAGAAGGGTATTGGTTGATTTATAGTGTTTGTAATTTCCAAGCTGTCTTGTGCTGTTTATGTCTAGTGTAATTCCATTATGGGAGAATAAGATGCTCTGAATGAGTTGAAATGTGTTGAAGATTGTTTGGTGGCTCAGCATAAGATCACTTTTTGTTGTTTAGTGTGCATTTTAAAATAATGAGCATTCTACAGTTGTTGGACAAAGCGTTTTATTTGTATATATATTATATACACAAACATTTATTTATATACAATATGTATTACCGGTAAATAAAATATATAAATATATATCTATGTGTGTATATATGTATATGTATGAAAATTGTGTTGTTGTTTTATCTTTGATTTTTTTAATCTGATTTTTCCATTAGTACTCGAGAGGTGTGTTAAAGTTCCCTACTATGATTGTGGATTTGTCTATTTAATTTTTTAGTTCTATCAACTTTTGCTTTATATATTTTAAACTATATTTTTGAGTGCGTACCTATTTGGGACTGTGATATCTTACTGGTGGGTTAGTCCCTTTGTAATTATGATCATTATGAAAAGCCTTTTTATCTCCAGTAATGTTTCTTGCTTTAAAGTCTTGTCTAATATTGGTATAGTTATACTAGCTTTCTTTTGGTTATTGTATGCATGATATATGTTTTAATCCTTTTGTGTTCAGTGTGTGTGTCCTTATATTTAAAGTGTGTCTTTATGAAACAATCTCAACATCACTCATCACCAGGGAAATACAAATCAAAACCATGATAAAATACCACCTCACACTTGTCAGAATGGCTAAAATTAACAACACAACAGACAAGAGGTGTTGGCAAGGATGTGGAGAAAGAGGAACTCTCTTGCACTATTGGTGGGAATGCAGACTAGTGCAGCCACTCTGGAAAACAGTATAGAGCATCCTCAAAAAGTTAAAAATAGAACTACCCTAAAATCCAGCAATCACTACTATGTATTTACTCAAAGGACCAAAAATACAGATTCAAAGGGGTACATGCATCCTGATGTTCATAGCAGCATAATCAACAATAGCCGAAGTATCAAAAGAGTTCAAATGTCCAATGACTGATCAATGGATAAAGAAGATGTGTGTGTGTGTGTGTGTGCGCGCGCACGTGCACATGTTCACACACACACACACACAGTGAAATATTACTCAGCCATCAGAAAAAAATGCAATCTTGCCATTTGCAATGATGTGAATGAGGCTAGAGTGTATTACACTAAGCAAAAAAAGTCAGTCAGAGAAAGACAAGTACCATATGATTTCACTCAAATGTATAATTTAAGAAACAAAACAGATGAACATATGGCGGGGTGGAAGGAGAGAGGGAAACTAACCATAAGAGACTCTTAAAGACAGAGAACAAACTGAGGGTTGATGGAGGGAAGTGGATGGGGGATGGGCTAGATGGGTGATGGGTATTAGGACGGCACTTGTTATGAGCACTGGGTGTTGTATGTAACTGATAAATCACTAAATTCTGCTCCTGAAATCAATATTATGCTATATGTTAACTAATTCAAATTTAAATAAAAATTTGAAACAAAAAAGTATGTCTTTCATAAGCAGCATATATTTTGAACATTCTGTCTGACAATCTTAGACTCTAATTGGCATATATAATTTGTTGATATTTAATGTAATTACTAATATATTTGAGTGTTATCTACCACCTTACTATTTGTTTTCTATTTGGCTAACCTGTTTTATGTTCCCTTTTCTCTTTTTTCTTGCCTTATTTTAGAGAAATCCATCTTTTAATTACTCCATCATTTCCTTTCTATTCACCTATTAGTTACGTACTCTTTTCCTATTCTTTTGTGGGTCCCCAATAGATTACAACACACACCCTTAATTTACTATACTGAAAGGAACTAATGCTCCTTCTACAACTTCCTTGCTAATGCTAGGGGCTTTATAACATTTTAAGTTCATTTAGTCCCTTTTGTCTGTTATGCTATTGTTGTGTACTTTTAATTACATTTATAGTTTAGAATGTCATAAAATCATTAAGTCAATATTTATAAATATTAAGCCAGTACTTACTTATATTTAACTGCATATTTCCTCTCTTCATTGCTCTTCACTACAGCCTCAATTTCTGTGTTTCCATCTGAGATCATTTTTATTCTGTCTAAAGAATTTCTTTCCCTTAGTACAAATCTGGCAAAGAATTTTCTCAGGGTTGAAAGTGTTGGTAACTAACAGCTTTGTAGGATTTTTTCCCCACTGAGTATATTTCACTGTTAGCCATTTCTTCCACAAATTTAATAATGTCACTCTACTGTTTTCTTTTACCCATAATTTCTATTGAGAAGTCAACTGAAGTCAACTGTTGTTCCTCTGAAGGTTATGTGTCTTTTTCTCTGGCTGCTTTTAAAAATAGTCCATCTTCTTTATGTTCTTTGACTTAACCATGGTGTGCTTAATTGTGATTTTACCCTATCTGTGGGCTGTTTTTCATCATTTTTGGAAATTATCATTATTTGTTTAAATATTCCTCCTGCCTATTCTCTGTTGACTCTACTTTTATACTTACATAATTGTACATGTAGTAATGTTTTAAAACTGCACACTTGTATCATGCTTTTTTTCTGAATCTACATTCTTTTTTTTTCTCACTGTGCTTCAGCTGGATATTTTCTATTGACCTGCCTTCCAGTTTACTAATCCTCTCTTCTGTGTATCTATTGTACTGTTAAATCCATATAGTGAGAAATTACCATCAATTATTACCTTTTCATGTAACCTCACGTGTAAAATCACATAGATTGCTTTTTGGAGTAAAAGAGTCTTTTTGCCATTCACAAGATTATTTCTGAATTGCAAAATTTTTCTTTCCTTATTTTAGTGATTCTTGTGTTCTGCCATGCAATCTTGGCTGCTGCCACAATCACAAACCAAAAGTACAAGGACACTTTTTATTGCAATCATAGTGGGATTACTACTGCCTGTCTTGCTTCTAGAATTTTCACTTGATTTTTTCTTCCTAGATTTCAGTTCTCCAGTGAAATTCCCCATCTTTTCCGCTATTTTCACCATCTTTTCCTCTGCTGTCATCACATTTTTCTCTATTTTCTTGGCCCTATTGAACATAGTTTTTAAAGGTCTGGGTCTGTCTGCTAACTATAATATCTGGGCTATTTGTAGATGTATTTATTTTGTGTGTTTTTCTGTTAGTTTCTGGACATCTAGTTCTCTTGGCATGCCTTTAAATTAAAAAAAAAATTAACATTTATTCATTTGTTGAGACACAGAGCATGAATGGGGAAGGACAGAGAGAGAGGGAGACACAGAATCTGAAACAGGCTCCAGGCTCTGAGCTGTCAGCACAGAGCCCTAGGTAGGGCTTGAATCCATGAGCTGGGAGTTCATGACCTGAGCTGAAGTCAGACACTTAACCAACTGAGCCACCCAGGCACCCCTAATTTTCGCTTGAGCAAATGGACATGCTTACAAATTTTTTTGGAGGCTCCAGATGATACACCATCATTTCCAAAGTGGGTTTGTTGCTTTATTCTGCTAAGAAGATGGAGTGGGAACTGATCTCTTTCAACCAGTCAAGGTTGGGCTGAATCAAGACTGGATTGTAGTTTGGGCAGGCTCCCATAGCTTCCAATTGAAAGCCTGGTGTGGTAAGGAGAAAAATGCCCCCCCAAATATATCCATGTCCTAACCCCATAAACTGTAACTATGTTATGTTACACAGCAAGGGAAGATTAAAGTTGCAGATAGAATTAAAATTGCTAATCAGGCAACCTCAGGATAAAGTAATTATCGTGGATTATCTACCTGGGTGGGCCAATTGTAATCACAAGGTCCTTTAAATGTGGAAGTGGGAAGGAGAAGAGTTAGTGTCTGAGTGATGTGATGTAAGAAAGACTGCCATTGTGCTGGCTTTGAAAATGGAAGGGCATTGGGTCATGAGCCAAAGAATGTAAGCAGTTCTACAGCTGGAAAAGGCAAGAAAATGGATTCTCCTGTCAAGCCTTCAGAAAGGAACCTAGCCCTGCTGACACCTTGGGTTTAGCTCAGTGAGACCCACTTCAGACTTCTGACTACAGAACCGTGAGATAATAAATGTGTGTTGTTTTAAGCCACTAAATTTGTAGGAATGGTTACAGCAGCAATAGGAAATTTAACACACCTATTCTAAGGCGTGGGGCTGTCTTCTTTACCTCCCGTTCCATGGAGCTTCAAAATATGCCGAACATCTTATGGGAGAAACTGGTGACTTGTCAGACCTAGCCTCTGTACCTCCCTTCTCATTGGGATCTTGCCTCTATTTCTGTTTCTCCAGCCCTGAGACTGCTGTAAGTTCTGCTGGCAGGGGCCCTTTGCTCAGGCAAACCCAGATACCTCTTGTCTTGTGCCGAGAAGTGGCAAATTCCCCCAAGGAAATGTGGTTGTAGAATGTCATCTCACCTCTTTGTTATCCCCTCCCTTTTCTGGAAATTTTTCACCTCTAAGTCTCTAATGCTCTTAAATAGATGTTTTATGGTGCTTTATCCACATCTTTTAGATGTATTCAACAAGAGCACAGTTCCTACATAAGCTACTTCATCATGAAGGAGGCAAAAGTGAGGACTATGTTAGCTACTAATTTTTAATCTTTATTTTTTACGGCTCTAGTATATTACTACTGGATTAATGAGTTTTATGGGTTATTGTATTCATTTATAAATGTTCTAGCTCTTCCTTCATTTATTCATACCTTTGAAAGGAAATAAGACCTATAAGGGTAGACATCACATTTTTCTTGTTCAACATACAAATCCTAAGGTTGGAAAATAATGCCTGGTATTATATAGGGCTCAAAAAATTACCAAATAGTTGAATAAATGCACATAATGTTTGTCTCAAAAGCGGGTTGAGCAATCTCTGCAGACCTGTGGACAAAAACCAAATAGGGTCAAGGCATGAATATTTCTCCTAAGGTTAATGATCTACCCAAAGCTAACACAGCCCAGATCCAGTAGGGCCGAGGTACCCTCTGACCTCTGAGTGGAGCAAACTCTGAAAAGTTCCTATGTACAGGGGCAAAGTCATACTGCCAAGGAAGAACATCCAGAGTGCTAAAAGTTGTCTCCCTTGCTTTGGCACAACCTGTCACAGCAGCAGAGCAGAAGGTTAGAAAATTATATTGTGGGAAACAATTTAAAGACTTCATGACGGTCTTTGGAAAACTAGGAATTTGTAAATTTATCATTAACTGTATACCAGGCACTGAGATAAGTGCTTTTCAAATATTAATTTATAGTAACCCTATGAGGCAGCTGCTATTACTATCCCTATTTCATACAGGAAGAAAGTGAAAGCACAGAGAGGTTAAGTAACTTGCCCAAGGTCAGACAAGACTACATGTCAGAGCCAGCATTCCACAGCCTGCTTCCATAGTCAATGCTCTTCCCCACGTGGCCTCTGGCATTTGTCTTTGGACTGATTTTCCTCTTTCCTCTTCCCAAGGACCTTTGCGGTAATAAAGACAATTTATTTAAACTTTGCCAGGTTTAGAATTGATTAGGTCGGGTTGGTGCTAGTTGCCATAAAAGATGAAGTTCCAAATATCAATGGTTTACCCTAACAGAATAAAGCCCAATTGGCAGCCGTGGTGGTGATTTGTTAGAGAGGTGGGGGTAGGGAGTTTACCTGCACAGCTCTAGTGAGTCATTCAGAGGTGGAGGCTGAGAGAGGCTCCGCCATTTTCAACATGTAACTTCCAAGACTGCCCTGTGTGTTGACTTCCAGACTTAGGAGTGTGGAAGACAGTACAAGAGGTTTTCGTGGACTTCTACCGATATTCTGTTGGCCATAACTCAGTCACATGCCCTCTCCCCCTCCCGCCCAGATGCAAAGAGGATGGGAACTGCAATCCCTGGCTGGGCAACTTCTTCCCCGCAACTACACATACTTTGAAAGGGAAACTGGAGTCTTGGGTCTTTTGTCTTAGTTTGACTTCCTCCAGAAAACAGACTCTTAAATAAGACTTTTCAAAAGTTAGATTTGGTAAGTAAAGAAACACAGGTGAGAGGATGAGAAAGTGGGACAGGGAAAAGTTGAGTCATTGTTTGAGGATCCTTTCCATGGGTCATAATCTTGTCTGTGGCCTGTGTAGGTGGCAAAGCAGACTCCTGGCATCAGGAGAATGCCTTCATGCAAAGAAACACAGATGCCGGCAGCTGGAAGTTTGCCAGTGTGCTTAGGCATTGAAGGGATGTGTCTGGAACACTAAAGGTCTGCTACAGTCTCTGCAAGAATCTACCTTATGGTCCAATGACATATGGACTGAAAAGACAGATTGTTTCCCCTCTGCACCCCTGCCCAATCACATACCTGATATACGATGTGGAGCAGGAACAGAGTAACTACAATAAAACTCCCTTTCAGAAAGGAGAGGAGTAGAGCCCCATAGCTGTTGCTGGTCAGTGTCAACTTTGAAGTCTTACTGGGCAGGTATTGGGTGTTTCCTCTGACTGATTAGATTCAGATTTTGCTCCTTGAAAGTATTTTTTTTTGTTGTCCATTGCCTTCCATGGATGCCTCCATGGCATCTCCCTCTGAGAGGGTCTTCCTTCTCCATTATCCTCTCTAGCCACATCTGGATGGGGTATTAGGGAGTTTGTGCTCCTCAAGGGCTGTATGACTTTTCGTCCATTTCCTATTGTGCATGCTTGAAGATCGTGTCAAAGTTTGAGTCCTCCAGATTTCTGGCTGCCTTCACAGAGCAATTATCTCAAAACCTTAGTATCCTTCATATTTGCTTCCAATCAGTTTGATGTGTTAGTCATCAACCTCACGCATACAGGGCAAGGGGAAGGTCTGACTGATTAGCCTGGTAAAGATCCATGAGATACTTTTAGCTCATTGATTACTTCCACAGGTAGTAAAAGAGGAGAAGAAGGCAAGGTGTCAGCTCTCCAGGTCCTTGTCCTACACACCAAAAGGGATGACTCTGATACAAAAGGGCTGAGGACTGCAACCTGCATTGTGGGAACCCCACCACTGAGGAGCCAAATCTAGACAGCAGCCAAGTGGTTCTGTTCGTGGGGGGTGGGTTGCCCAGAAAGCCCCATACATCATCAGAAATCTGGGAGGCTGTGAGAAACTACCTGATTACGGCCTGCTAGGAGAGGCAGGAGGACAAGTGGAAGGTGGCCTCTGAGCTAGCAGCTCCTTAGCTGTCTTCTCATGTTCCAGCAGGATCATGAGGTGTTTGGATGAGCCTCAGATATGCGGCAATTCCAACCTCTTCCCTATGTGGGTACATGCAAGGTTTCCAGGAAGTCATGGCAGAGCTGTCAGCCTACAGTAGCAGCCACACACACAGTTCTGTCCTAGACTAATTTTCCAGCCTGATAGCTATCTTGGCGCACACCTCTTTCTCTCTCAGCTGATGGTACCTACCCAGGTTCAGTGGGATGACCATCCTCTCAACTAGACCTTTCCCATATGGACAAGCTGAAAGGGACATTTGTTGTGCAAAACCTCTCAAGTTCATCTCTTGTTTTTAGGGCCTGGATGTTGTCAGCTTTTCCAACCTTGCACAACCCCGCATTTGGGGATTTTTAAATTCCCTTTTATGTTTTGCATGCAAACAAGCCAATTCTCTGAGTTTGTCTCTTTCTTATAGTACCTAATTAAATGCAGCCAGTAGCAACATATGCTACTAACATTCTATTTTACCTTTTCGTCCCTGCACCTCAGCAGACTCAGTATGCTTATGCTCTACTTTCTAGGTTATTGAATACAACGGTATAAACAAATGTTCTGCCACTGCAAAGGTGATTTCTGCAGCAATAAAAATCATGTATTAATCTCATTTTTAAGTTATAATACATAAATCTATCCGTTTACAGCATTAGAAACTTAAATATGAAACCCTATCACTCAAAAAATACGTATTTTTAATTTAGTTTTTAATCTTCAGAAGTCTTATCAATGTAGCAAAATGTAACAAGAAATACTCATATTACCTCCATCCATATTTTCAAAGTCACTATTTTGTCATATTTGTTTCCTGTAGTTTTTTTTTCATTCTACAAACAGTTAAATATCAAGTTCCCTTTAATCTTATTCCAAGCAGGGCTTAGAGTGTCTGACTCTAGGTGACAGAAGTGCCAAAGAAACAGAAAGGTGACACTGAATGCCAGAGAGGTGAGGGGAAAGGTAATTCTGAGCCCCATCTTCTGAGGCAGCTGCCTGCGGGCACATCTGTTCCCCGTTTTCACCAAAACCTTCATGAACCACAATCCATATCACCATTTTCATCCTTGCCTCAGAGATGCTGTTCAGGCCAACTTTAGGGTGCATCAGAATCAGCAGGAGGACTTGTTAAAATGGAATGCTAGAACCCACAGGCAGAGTTCCTGACCCAGCGGGTCGGAGGTCAGGCCTAAGAATTTTCATTTCCAACAAATTCCTGGTTGATACTGATACAGCTGGTCCAGGTGCTACACTAGATTAAGAAACACTGCTCCATTTTCTGAGAGTAAGTACTTCAGGGACAGATACAGACCCTCTCTGCCCTTGTGGAGACACAGATGGGAGAACTTGTCACCTGGTCTACTCTAAAGATGAGGTCAGCTCCTCTGCTATTAAAATCAGCTGGCCAAAAGCTACAGGGTTGAGCTCATCTTCCTCCTCCTCTTCATTAGAGCAGGTATGACTCTCGTCCTCTCGTGAGGCCTCCATTTGGCCTGGAACAGGCTCCTGCCTCCTGGCGCAGAGACGGGCAGGCATCATGTGACAAGGAGCGGGGTGGTGTGTCGGGAAGGGCAAGGGGATTCCAGTCACACTACCTCTTCTCGAGCCCAGGTGCAGGCACTCCCTGGCTGTGCAGCCCTGAGCCTCACTTTCCCCATCTACACAACACGGGATAATGATGCCCACATCCTAGAGGACCGCTGAGAAGGCTAAACGAGAGTAGTGCAGGCAGGAGTCCTTTGTTGACTGTAACATACCCTACAAACGGGAATTATTGCTACAGCTTCGTGACGGATTTGCTCCTTAACAATAAGCTGTGGTACTGGCGGCTTCTCCTCCTTATCATCCTTATTTTCTTACAACTCTAATAACTTTGGTTTATTTTTAAGACTTTCCCCACCCTCTCCCCCAACAATGGCCTTTATCTTTGAGCCCCAGTGTTACTGATTCTGACTCACCTTCCACAGGTTTATTCACACAACTAGACCCAAGATGCTTATTGCCAACATTAGGCACTAAAAAGAAAAAGAAAGGGGCGACTGGGTGGCTCAGTCCGTTAGGTGCTTACTCTTGTATTCCACTCAGGTCATGATCTCATGGTTGGTGAGATTTAGACTCACATCAGATTCTGTGCTGGGCATGGCACATGCTTAAGATTCTCTCTCTATCTCTCTCACTCCCTCCCCCGAGTCTGCTCACTCTTTTTTTCAAATAAAAAAAAAGAAAGAAAATCAGATGCATGGTGTTAAACTCTCATATTACTCAATTCAAAGTTATAAGCTTCTCAGTCTCAAAAGCAAAGAAGAAAATTTAGCAGTTTTTTTTTTGTTTGTTTGTTGTTATCAACAACCCAAGATTCTGCAGTCCCATTTTTCTACTCTCCCCCTGACCTTTGCCATTTGAACATTAGGGCCCACCCCAGAATATCCCCAACACTCAGGGAGTTACAGAAAAAGTGAGACATTAATTGAAGGGGGGGCAGAGGGGAGGGGTGCATATCCCTTCGCACTAGGTGTGTAGTTTAAGTCATCCTGACATCTTTCTTCCCTTCAGGTCATTTGGCTATGGTAGGTGGTGCTTCTATTCCACCAACATTGGAGAGAAAAGGACCCTATCTGTGGAATCAAAAAGACTTGGCTGCAGTTTTAATTCTACCACTTACTGTGTGACCTTACATCATTTAACTTAGCTAAGCTTCAGTTTTCACATCTGTAAAACGGAGATACCACTATTTGCCTCATAGAGTTGTTTTGAACCATACTGTATGGTTTTACGCGCACTGCCTGGCATACGGCAGGTGTAAAATACTGATTAAGGAAACTCTTTTTTCCCCAGGGTTTTATTTTTCGATGTGCCAGGTATTCCCGTGAGCAGCTTGCCAACTCCCAGGGGAGCTTAGCGCCCCGTGCCCCCCGCCCCCCCCCCCCCCCCCCCCAAAGCCCTAAGCCCTCGTAACCCCTAAGCCAGCTTGCAATAGCACTAAACCCGCCGCCACCGCGACTTTTGACATCTCCGCCCTCCTCCCGCAACTGCGGACGGGCTCACTTCCGCCGGAAGAGGCGGGCGCCTCCGCGCGGTTGGCGCGAAAGTCGGTTCGCGGCCTCAGCAATTTCCGGGTTTTACGTTTGCTTCGGGTCGGGGGCGCCGCCGGGTGCGGCGGGTGTGCGCCGGGGTGGCGCCCGACCCCAGCCACCGTCTTGCGGGCCACGTGCACCCTAACTCGCCGCCCGAAGACCTCCAGGCTCCACCGAGGTGAGGGAGGCACGGAGAGAGGACCCAGCTCCTTCCTCACCCTGATTGGGGGGTCGCTACACTTCCCCTGGCCTTAGGGCCCTCGTTTCCCCCGTCCGTGTAAATGGCCCTCGGACCGGCGGGTGAGGCTTTGACGCCGGAGAGGACGTGACTGCGGTTGAACCTAGAGTCGGGCCTTTCTCTGGGAGCTGGCGAGCAAGAGCATTCGGCCTTCTAGGGGCATGACCTTGCTAACCGGCTTTCCGTTTATATATTGAAGTCCGTTTACTGAGGAGTGAACAAACCTCGAGGGTCGTGGACAGTTTCGTTTTGTGTATCTTTAAGCTAAGCTCAACTGAATGCCCCATGGGCTTAGGGGTCTTAGAGCCCCATAACAAAAGCCCTGAGTGTAGTCAATTTAGGGACATTAATGTCGTTTTCTGATTTGCATGGATTGTTGTTGTCACTTTTTTTTCTCGACTTTACCCACATTCTAGCGTTTCTTAGAAACTAGTAAACGAATTCCTGGGCAAAGCCAGCATCTCTAACCTTGGGAGTTGTTGTCGGCACAGAAAAATAGCTGCTGTTAACGTTTAACTTCATACGGGATGTGTTTTTGTCCTTGTTAATGGCTCCCTTATTTTGACAGTTCAAAAATGTCCAGAAATGACAAAGAACCGTTTCTTGTGAAGTTTTTAAAGTCTTCAGACAATACCGAATGTTTTTTTAAAGCTCTTGAGGTAAGGGTGCTTGAAAACGCCTTGTTTGATGCTCAGAATTCATTTTCTCCTTTTTAGTGTTTTTGATTTATTGGGCTTCTTATGTCTTAGTTACTTTTGAGGTTTTACTGTAGTCTGTATTAATATAGATGTGATACATATTTTGGGGTTGATGTAAACATTGTGTATTTTGGAGAGCATAAGTCTATTAGGACATTTTTATTGAAAGTAACACACCTGCTATTCTTGGAAATTACATTTCTTTCTATGTGTACTAATCAGAGTAGACCTTTGTGTGTTGAAGAAATATGAATCTGTTGTGTACTGGTTACACTTAATTTTTTGGCGTTAAAACTATGTTTCATTGTGTACAGTGTAATATGGGAAGATGTAGGGGGTTTTGTAGAGCCTTGCTACTCACAGACCCCAGTAGCATTAGTAGAGTTGGAAATGCAGAACATTGGGCCCAACTGAGACTTCCCAGTTAGCACCTGCATTTTAACAAGATCTTCAGTGTGATTACTGTGTATATTAAAGTTTAAGAAGCATTATTGTAGCAGGTTTTTCTCTCAAGTTCATTCAGCAAATAATTATTGAGTGTCATGACCTGTTAAGGACTGTTCTAGTACTTGGGATACATCAGTGATCACAACAGGCAAAGGTCCATGCTCTCTCAGAGCTTACATTCTATTTTAGCAGGAGGAACTAGACATAAATCAGGCAGGATAAATGAGTAAACTCTATATGTTACAAGGTGCTAAGTGCTATGGGAAGAGAAAAGAGTAAAACAGGTTAAGGGGTTCTAGAGGATGTTTGCTGGGGGAGGAGGGAAGTTACAATTTTAAGTGGAGTATGATCAGTGAAGGCTTTATGGAGAAGATGATAATTGAGTGCAGTTGAAGGAGTTGAGATAGTTAACCATGTGTATGTCTGGGGTGAAGCTTTCAGGCAGGGAGAACAACTATACACAGGCCCCTGAGAAAGTACTTGGGAGTGTCTGTCCAACATTAATGTGGCTATAGTGTAGTGAACAAGGGATGGGGGAAGAATATTAAGGGGTGCTTTAGAGAGTAAGAGTAAAGAGGTCATGTAAAAGGCCTTGAGGGCCATTGTAAAGACTTTTGCTTTTTCATTTCAGCATATCTGATTGAAGTGCCGGATCAAGTCAGGTAAAGACCTGGAAGAAGAATATTCCAGGTAGTGGGAACAAGAGCAAAACCTCTAATGAGGTCATGCTTAGCTTGTTCCAGGCTCAGCAAGAAAGCAGGAGGCTAGAGAAGAGTAAGCAAGAGAGATGAGAGGTAGAAGGTAATAATGGGGAGATAGGCAGGGGCCCAGACTCATCACCTGATTTGTATTGTGAAAGATTACTAGCTGCTATCTGGTGAATAGATTTAGGGCAAGGAAGAGAGAAGGAACCACTTTGGAAGCTTCTGCAGAGGTCGAGGGGAGAGATGATGGTAGCTTTCAAAGGGAAAAAGATTGGATTGTAGATGGATTTTGAAGGTAAAATTTATAGGACTTAAATAGAGGAGAAAAATTTCAGGTGCATTCTTTCATTTTTTCTTTCAGTCAATAAAAGAGTTCCAATCAGAAGAATATCTTCAGATTATTACAGAAGAAGAGGCATTAAACATGAAGGAGAATGATAGGTCACTTTATATCTGTGACCCATTTAGTGGCAATGTCTTTGATCACCTCAAAAAGGTTTGCCAACTTTTAGTGTGTTCCTTCTGTAGTCTGATTTTCATTTTGTTTTTGCTTCAGTGGATATAAATTCTTTATCGACCATGAAATATTATGCAGATTATGAATATAGAGGAATCCTTTGGTTTTAGGAGACTAGAATAATACTTTTAAAGGCTAATAATGTTACAATAGGCTTTTGTATTTTAGAAGATTTAATTTCATTTAGTTTAAGTGAACTCTATAGTAATGAAACATTTTAGTGATGGAGTTCTGTACTTAAACTCAGTTTGATTGCAAAATTTTCAGTAAAGATAGGAAGAGATCTCAACGTAACTCTTGGTTACTTACTGTCTTTCCTTTGTGCTCTTACACACTGAATTTTAGTACCTGTACCTTGTTCAGGGTCTGAAACATTATATGCTAAGAAAGAAGCATTTTGGAGATGAGTATTGCAATATACCAATGAGCCATCTTATTTCTTTTTGTTGATTTCCAGAGTCTACTGACTCATTACTTTTTTGGTGTCTGGACAAGAGAGAAGCATTGAAATAAAAGTAAACTGGCTGTAATTCCATGCAGATAACAAAGAAGTGATTCTTGTTTGAAGGAGAAGAAAACATAGAAGAGTAGGTAGATGCAGTATCTGCACAATTTATGGAAGGTCTGTGCCCACCTTTGCCAAAAGCATTGTTGGTCTTACCCTCCTTTTGGAAATAACATTCCTTGTCAGATAGAATCAATAGCATTAAAAATTCACTTTTCCTATGGCTGAACAAAAAGATAGCAGTAATCATATGCCTTTTAGATCTTTAAATCAGTCATGATTTAAATCACCCACAGACTTTTTAGTTCTGGCTTGAATGTGCTGATGTTGAACAAGACTGTCACTTTTGTTAACTCATTTATCAATGAAATGAAAGGTCACTTTTTTAGCAATCTGTAATACCATAGAGAAGTCTTTGTGCATCTTGGAAAGACATTGAGTTGAAGACAAAGTGTTTAAACGCAGATGTAGAAACTGCCTAGGATTATTTTTTGTGTGTGTGACGGTGTAGGTATTTTAGAAGGGGATCAGTGAGGCTCTTATTATTTTAAACTGCTTGGTTGGCTGGGTACTTCATTTAAAAAGTATATAATGGATATTTCCTAATTATTATAGCATAAGACTGTTACTCATACACCCTATCATTAAGGCTATGTTTGTTTTAGAGATTAAAATTTGGTGACAACTTTGACTGATGTGGCTCTTGAAGCTTATTTCTTTTGATAGACTGCATTGTTTGATTTGCATGTGTGTTTATTTAGTGTGTTGTGTCCCTAAGAAATTAAATAATTTTTCTTATAACAATTTGGTGATTTTTCTGCAGTGGTCATCACCTTCTGTAAATAATTGGTAAATATTACAAAATGTAATTTCATAATACAGGACGTCTTTTCCTACATACTAAACTTTCTCCCTCTTTTTATAGCTTGGCTGCAGAATTGTTGGCCCTCAAGTAGTCATATTTTGTATGCACCACCAGCGATGTGTCCCAAGAGCCGAACATCCAGTTTTTAATATGGTTATGTCTGATGTAACTGTATCTTGTACAAGCCTGGAAAAAGACAAAAGGGTAAGTGTTGAGGAAAATCATGACCAATATATATATATCTCCACACTTAATCTTCCACTGTGTACGAGACACTTTGAAAGACTTTGTAGTTGGTGTTCATGGCTTACACAAAGTCAGTATACAACAGTGTACAGTCTTTTCTATTTTGACGAATACAGTAGCATCTGTTTAATTGAAAACTGACTACTTGAAAGAAAACTCCCTTTTTCCTTTCTGCAGTTGATGAGTTAGAGTTTGAGTCATATTTTTTCCACTGTAGATGGTCGATCTTATAAAAAAATGTTGACAGGTAGAACGGGCTATGGGTTTAGCATTAGCTCCAAGGTAAGAAATGCTTTGATAATGCTTTCTAAGAGATAAAAATACGTATTTTTATATGTAATGTATAAAATTTATATTTAAAAGAAATAAACTCATGGAGTTGAAAGAAACAAATATAGGAAAATAATGTGTGAAGGTAATTATTTTTGAATTTATATTTCATATTTATCTTTATACAAAAAGTAATTTGATTATTTAACTTTATAGTGGTAAGAAACATTTGTGCCTTAAAGCTAACAACAACAAAAGATATTTATGAGTCTTTGTATTAAAAATGGCAGAGATAATGTTTGCTTTAGTATTAACATATTTTCTTTTGGGTTTATAGGAAGAAGTTCATAAATATGTACAAATGATGGGTGGACGCGTATACAGAGATCTTAATATATCAGTAACTCACCTTATTGCAGGAGAAGTTGGCAGCAAAAAATATTTAGTTGCTGCAAACCTAAAGAAACCTATTTTGCTTCCTTCTTGGATTGAAACACTTTGGGAGAAGTCACAAGAGAAGTAAGAAAGACATTTAGATGTGTTCTAGATTAAAAAAAATGATACATGTGATCATTTTGGCCTATTGTGGGTTTTTATAGGGGAGGTTTTATGTTGTTCTTTCGGGATTTGTTATTCAGGGACAAAAAGTGGGGTTCTTACCCTTCAGTGAAAACAAGAGAGCAGAATCTGCAGGCTCTTATTATCAAGGTATTAGTTAATAGGTAGAATAGGCTATTGATTTAATACTAGCTTCAAGGTAAGAAATGCTTTGATGATAAAATTGTTAGCAGCAGTAAATGCTTGTAAAATAGTTGAGATGATCACTGTAGCAATTGTCACTCTTAAGTTGCATTACCCTTCCACTACTCTGCCCATATATTAAGATGGAGAGTGAATTACCATTTTGGCAATTGTATTCCCTCCCAAAGATGTCGGCCTGTGTAAAGTTGAATGTAAACATATGTAAGCCATTGACTAAGTTGTGGTCCTTCAGCAAATGTTAATCAAGCTCAGTTTACGTACCTGGCCTGAGCTTAGGCGTTAGATATACTTAGTGAGCAAAGCAGGATACATGCTTGCCTTCATAGACCTTAGGAATAGGCACTTTTCCAGTCTTCCTCTCAGCACTGTCCAACACATCCTAAACATGTCTCCGCATCGGAACCTGCGTTCCCAGCATGTCTGTCTTGCATGGAAACAAAATGGTAATGATATTTTTGTTGGTATTCAACTAAAAATCCTTGCATATTATCCATATGGTATAAGGGAAGGAAAAAAAGTCTCCTTTTCTGGTAGGCAACCAAGATAGTTTTGAGTTTGTAGGTATTTCAGACCTAAAATTTTGGAAAACACACCACTTTGGCATGGATTTAAAGAGTTAATGAAATATATTTTCCCTCAAAACAGTTTTATTTGAGAAACTCTATCTGAAGTATTACTTTTCATTAGTGACGTAGTGTTGAGCTAGATGAGCAATTAGTGTAATTTTGCATGTTTGTCAGTTTCCCTTAAAAATGATTAAAATCCTAAAAAAATGAGGAAAGCCTTAATGATTTCTGTTGTCATTCTTATTCTGGTAAGTTTTAAACTAGTATATTAAAATGTTTATTTTTTCCTTGTTACTTACTTTCCCCAGAAAAATAGCCAGATATACTGATATAAACATGGAAGACTTCAAGTGTCCTATTTTTCTTGGTTGCACAATCTGTGTGACTGGCTTGTGTGGCTCAGAAAGAAAGGCAATTCAGCGACTCACAGTTAAGCATGGAGGTCAATACATGGGACAACTGAAAATGAATGAATGTACACACCTCATTGTGCAAGAACCGAAAGGTAAAACTATATGCAAAAAGGTACAGAATTTTCTCTAGTATTTAACATTGGAAGATGTTTACAGAATAGCTTTTCCTTCTGATATGTTACAAATCTGGTATATTTTTTTCCCCTGAAATCTTACAAAGAGAGTTTGGTTCACAATCTGTGTAAAAATTACATGACTATCCAGGTTTATTCAGATCATTAAAAAAACTTGCAGGACAAGAAATTTGGATGAATAAAAAAAGGGCTAATGTAGCTAAATTACATTTCTTTCTAATGACAAAAGGCTTGGCTTAGTTTTTAATTGAACAAATCAGCTTTATTAGATGAACTACAAGTTGTAACCTGCAGATATACCTTGCAGCACATGAGGCAGTTAAAAGAAGAAAATGCATTACCATTTCAGTTACCCCACATTTATTCCTCAGTTTTATTTTATTTTTTTTAAATGTTATTTATTTTGAGAGAGAGAGCAAGAGAGAGCATGAGCAGTGGAGTGGGAGAGGGAGAGAATCCCAAGCAGGCTCTGTGCTGTTAGCACAGAACCCAGCATGGGGCTCGAACCCACAAACTGAGATTATGACCTGAGCCTAAATCTGGAGTCAGACTCTCAACTGACTGAGCCACCCATGCACCCCATAAAATACTCAATTTTAAGAGATTAAACCCCCTTATATGGCATGTGTATTTACACAACACATGGAAAATATAGTTGGGTAATAACTTAAAATATTATTTTTTAATATACTGTATAGCATACTGTTTGAAAGTAAGAAGTGGTAACTTTAATTTTGTTTCAGGTGAGTTTTTCCCCATAACCTATAATACTGTGAATATTTCTACAGAGATAGATTTTAATGGTTACATTTCTCTTTCTGTTTCTTAATAAACATAATAGGTCAAAAATATGAATGTGCCAAGAAATGGAATGTACACTGTGTGACCACACAGTGGTTTTTTGACAGTGTTGACAAAGGTTTTTGTCAGGATGAATCCATATACAAGACAGAGCCTCGACTGGAAACAAAGACTGTACCTGATACTTCAACTCCTACTGGCCAGATCAACACAGTTGATAGTAAGTCTCAGTGGGATTAAAGTAAACAGTCATTTTTAACAGTTTTCTATGTAAGAATTGATTTGTAAATACAATCAGTTAGACATAGTAAGGAATGTCATTCTTTCTTGATATGCTCCCAGGCATAATTGTATAATAACTAAATTGTATGAAAATTAGTCCAGAACTCCTGGTATTTCTTTTTATAATGAATGTATTTTTTTCTTTTTCTGATTGAATGCAAAAGATGATTAAAGAAATCAAGAATACTATTAAAGACTTAAAAGAATTTTTCAGAACTTGACTGATGTTCAGATAGTAATACATTTTTATTAGTTTGCTGCAGTTGTTATAGACCATCTGTATTCATGTAAAATTTAAAATCATTTCTATCTTATAGGTGCCATGTTGGCAATTTATCAGATATTATGCTTTTTTCTTTCCTGGACCCTACAGCCAGCAACTTCAGATTTTTAATGGAAGCAAGCCACTATTAAAATATACTAAATTTATTTTTATTTGAAAAAGATGTGAAAGTTAGTTTCATTTTCCCTTCTCACTTGGCCACCAAGACTTCAGTAAAAACATTTGATTCTTACTTTGAAAATTGTTCACAGCCCTTTGTGTATAAGAAAAGTTAATCTATAGGGAAGTAGGTAATCACATTTTTATCTCCATAAATTTCTACATCTTTGTTTGATATGTAGGTCGTACTCTTTCGGATGTCAGCCATATTTCCAACATCAATGCAAGTTGCATAAATGAATCGATATGTAATTCAGTTCTTAATAGCAAAGTGGAGCCTACACTTGAAAATCTAGAAAATCTGGATGTCAGTGCATTTCAAGCACCTGAAGATTTACTAGATGGTTGTCGGGTATGTCTTTATCATGTAATACTTGCAGTGATAATATACATCAGTGCTACTAGCCTAACTGTGAAGACACCTCAGAGTTGGGCTTGCTCCTTGTCTACGTAAACCTTCACCCTAGCTAAGCAGAGGCAAACATTAGGCCATATCTGTCCTTTAACTATCAGGGTCCCTCTGCCTGGGATGTGCCTTCATTTGTAGCTTTCAAAGTTTTTATTCAATTCTGAACCATCCTAACTAGTAATCTTTTTACTCTGTTTTGAGACCACTTAGTTTCTGAACCACTTAATGGATTTTTATTTATAACTGTCACTTAATAAGTGTTTCTAACATGTTAGACTGTGCATGTTGTTAATATGTTGTATATAATCTCATTTAATTCCCACAAATCTAAAATGAGTATTACCCTGAGACTGAGGCTTAGCAGATTAAAATTCTTGTTCAGAATCACACAGACATTAAGTAGACAGCCATCTACTCCAAAGCCTATATTCCTAGGCTTTATTCCAGGGTCCTATATTCCATTAGACCCGCTGCTTTGTTTAATGTCCCTTGGGTTACTTAATTTTTTAATGTATGAGTAACTGTTTTATAAGTGCCTTGATGAAAACATCCTATGCTATTTATCTCCTAGAGCTGAATACTTATTTAATATATTTCTACTTGTAGAGGTGCCTGGGTGGCTCAGTCGGTTAAGTGTCAACCTCTTGACACTTATGGGATCCAGCCCTGCCTCAGGCTCCATGCTGTCAGCATGGTTTTGTCTTTCTCCTCTCTTTCTGCCCCTTCCCCACTCGCATGTGCACTCTAAAAATAAATAAACTTTAAGAAATACATATATATAATTTTTCTACTTGTAGAGTGAATAGGCTATACATTAATTCTCAATAGCAAAGATGTAACCCTGTTTTATTGTTGAGAGGAAATTGGGCAAATTACCTTATCCTTCTAAACTTATAAAACTTACCAATTTATGGGGCTCCTGGGTGGCTTAGTTGGTTAAGCGTCCAACTTCGGCTCAGGTCATGATCGCACAGCTTGTGAGTTCGAGCCCCATGTCGGGCTCTGTGCTGACAGCTCAGAGCCTAGAGTCTGCTTTGGATTCTCTGTCTCCCTCTCCCCTTCTGCCCTCCCCCTTTCATGGTCTGTCTCTGTCTCTCAAAAATGAATAAACATTAAAAAACTAATAAAAACTTACCATTGTATTAGCAGAACAGAGAGTATCTTGTATAATCTTTTTTATCCTAGACCCTGCCAATTCTGGATATGACTTTTAATTATTCTTATAGGAAATTTATGTGACAGAAATCATGATTCCTCATTTTTGTTCAAATATATTCTAATGGAGGTTATTTAATTTGGGATATAAATGCAGTTAGGAATAGATTTGTCATTTAAGAAATTTTTTTAAAGACACGTAAAATAGAGATGAAAACGATTTTTATATTTATTAAATTGGTTTCAATACATACATACTGATAGTTAAAAATAAATTTTTGCATATGTATTATTGTCAAAGCACGATCCTCAGCTTGACTTAAATTATCTTGTGTAATCAACTCTGTGTAAAAGGTATCTTAATTTACGGGTAAGAAAATTGATTTAAAGAGCCTGAGTAACTTACCATGGTCATGTAATTAATTATTGACAGCTGAGCCAAAATTTAAACCCAGGTTTCCTGAACTCAGACATATAAACTCCAGTTTATTTCTATAATCTAAAATTTACAAATAGTAAGATATTCAATAATTAAGAAGCTACCGGCATTTTAGACATTGCTGTGCACTAATATTCAGAAGATAATTGAATTCTAGCTTCTATTTTATTAAAGCCTTAAAATACATATAAGGTGTCTACTGTGAAGGATGATGATGCTATAGAACTGTGAAGAAGTAATAGTAAAAATTTCAGAATTGTTAAAAAAAAAAAATCCAAGTTTCAGAATACATTCCATTCTTAATGTATTTTAAATGTACATGAGTTGTCTTATTTATACACAATGGATTTAGATATATATTTTTTTAATAATTCTTTTTCTGTTGAGAGAAATAAGCCATCTTCAATGCATTAATCTAAAGTAGATATTTTCTTTCTTTGCAGATATATCTTTGCGGTTTTAGTGGCAGAAAGCTAGATAAACTGAGAAGGCTTATTAACAGTGGAGGTGGAGTTCGTTTTAATCAGCTCAATGAAGATGTAACTCATGTTATTGTGGGAGATTATGATGATGAATTGAAGCAGTTTTGGGATAAATCGGCTCACAGGTTTTGTCAGTTTTTATATCAATGCATTTTCTACTCTGTAATGATTTTTCTTAAAATTGCATATCCATGCGGTTTTGGAAACAGCATGGCAAGTGGGATGATGGTCTTTATAGTTTGAACTAATATATAATTATGTACTATTTTTGTAGGCCTCATGTAGTGGGAGCAAAATGGTTGCTAGAGTGTTTTAGTAAAGGTTATATACTTCCTGAAGAGCCATATATCCATGCTAACTACCAACCAGTGGAAATTCCAGTTTCGGATAAACCTGAAAGTCAAACAGCCCCTTTAAAAAAGAACAACAGCTCCTCCAAGAAGGACTCTACTCCTGATGGAAAACATGAGCAAGCTGATGAAGATCTCCTCTCTCAGTATGTAAATAATAACACAACAGCGGGTAAGAAATAGTTGATTAGTATTTACAGTCATAAATTTAGAAGAGGAATGCATCATATGTGATTTCTACCAGGTTTTCTAGATTTTAAGTTAAACCTTTTTCTTAATGTTTTACGTTTGTTACTTTTTGTAAGCAGGCAAGGCCAAGAGGTGCTGAACCCTCTGACCTCCTCCTCTCTTCAACTATCTCCACTTTGATCTGTTTTATATACCAGCATCACTTTGTGTGAGTTAGTAACAGCATGAATTTTTATTTTAAACTTGTAATTAATTACCTCTTACTTGGTTGTTGTGATCTTTAATGCATACAGTGCTGCACTGTGAACTGTGACCTCTGTATGTAATCTTCTCAGAATGGGAAGGAAAACTGCCAGTGAAGAGTTGTGAGCAGCATTTCTTCTTTTTTAAGAAAAAGTTACTGTGAGGGGCGCCTGGGTGGCTCAGTCGGTTGAGTGTCCGACTTCAGCTCAGGTCATGATCTCAGTTTGTGAGTTTGAGCCCCATGTCGGGCTCTGTGCTGACAGCTCAGAGCCTGGAGCCTGCTTCAGATTCTGTGTCTCCCTCTCTCTCTGCCCCTCCCCCACTGTACTCTTTGTCTCTCAAAAATAAATAAATGCAAAAAAAATTTTTTTTAAGTTACTGTGAAATATTTAGTACATTGAGAAAGATATGAAGAATAATGTGATGCATAACCATATGCTACTACCTAGGTATAAAAGAAATAGAATATTCCACTATACCAAAAGCCTGCTGTAAGTCTCCCCATTTTCCTTATAGTTTACATGTGTATATGTTTGCAATGTATATACTCTTTAATTTGTGTGTATTTTAACTTATATAAATGACATATGGTAAGTACTTTTTTGCTATTCTCCTCCAACCATGAGAGATATTTATCTAATCCAAGTAACTGGTTGTGAATACACCACATTGTATCCATTTTCCCACCTATAGACATTTATATTGTGTCTTTTTTTTGCCGGTGCAAACAGTACGGCTGAGATTGTTCTTAACGATGCCTCTGTGATTGCGTGGAGGTTTCTATACATGCATATGATACCATGTTTTGTCTGCTGTATCTGAATTAATGAAATAGAGATGTTAAACTCCACCACCATAATGGTGGCTTTGACAGTTTCTCCATGTAGTTCTGTCAGATACAATTTTTTAATATATCTTGATGTTTTACATGATGGTCCTCATTTTCCTAATTTTTATCCTTAAAATCTGTTTGATATTAATACAACTATCTGTGCCTCGTGTGAGTATTCATTTAGTGTGATTGACTTGTTTTCTTAACTGCAAATTTGGTCAGTTTTCTTTTATTGTTACTTGTGATCTATTTTTATTGTTTTATGCCATCTTATTTTGTGTTTTTTGTTTGTTTCATTTTTCTATGCTTCTTTGTTTAAAATTTTTGCCTTCTTTTGGGTAGCTTGAGCTTGCCCCCTCTTTACCTCAGTCTCCCAACTCTCTGTCTTCCTTCTTCTAATGTAGGAGTTAGATCTGTTTTTATTTTCAGTGATTACCCTTGGAACTTAAAGGTGCATCATAACTTGAAATCTAAAGTTAATCAGTATTTTGATCTTCATCTTTTTTTTTTTTTTTAATGTTTTTATTTATTTTTGGGAGAGAGAGAGAGAGACAGAGCATGAGCAGGGGAGGGGCGGAGAGAGGGAGACACAGAGTCAGAATTAGGCTGCAGGCTCCAAGCTCCAAGCTGTCAGCACACAGCCCAACGCGGGGCTCCAACTCACAAACCGTGTGATCATGACCTGAGCTGAAGTTGGACGCTTAACCGACTGAGCCACCCAGGCGCCCCTGATCTTCATCTTAAGTACAAAAACTTTATAACACTATCTTCAACATCTTGCTAATCACACCCCTCTACACACACTCACTAGTACACTCAATTTATGTGATTTGGGCTAGTATTTTCATTGTCTTTTTAAATCTCACAATTAGATACTTATTGTTTCATGTGGCCCATATTTGTTTTGATTTATCAACATATTTAGCGATTTCTTTCCTTCCCATTCCTTGTTGGCATCTGAGACCTCTCCTCTGGAATCACTTTCTTTCCTCCTATAAAATATATCCTTTAGAAATTCCTTCAGTTTCTGTTAATGTCTTTATTTTGCCTTTGCCTTAAAAAATAGTTCTGCTCTGAATACAGTCCTAGACAGAGCTCATGGGAGATGAGCTCTTGGGAGATGTTATTTCATTGTCCTCTTTCTGTGGCTGGTGGACAAGAAGTCATTCAGTCTAATTGTTATTCTTTTGTAGGAAGTCTTTTTCTTTTTTTCTGGCCTTTTTAATATCTCCTTTTATTTCTTGCATCCTAGAGTTTTACCATGTACTTGTCCTACTTGCAATTCATTGTGCTTTCTAAATTAAGGATTAGTGGGGGGGTTTTGTTTGTCTTTTTACTTCATTGTAAAACATTTTTCATCTATTATCACTTTGAATATTGCTTCTTCACCACTCTATATTTTCTAACTGCCATTAGTCTGTGTATGGATCACTTAACCTGCCCTTCTGATTTCATCTTTTTGTCTTTCTGTGATTTATTATGTGTAATTTATTCAGGATTTCCTTTCACATCACTGTTTCTCTGTTTAGCTATTGCCTAATGTGTTTAACCCATCCATTAAATTTTTTATTTCAATAATTATTTTTTTCAGTTCCTAAAAGTTCTGTTAATAATCTTATTCTGTATTCATGTCTTATTAATTATTTCTTGAAACACATTAAACATACTGCAGTATTATGAATGGAGGGGAGAAGTAGTTCTCTGTATTGTTAATGCTGCCTAGTTTCTTCATGTCTTTGTGATATTATAAACTCATTAGGCCTCTGGAAATTCTTTTTTTTTTTTTTTTTTAATTTTTTTTTTTCATCGTTTATTTATTTTTGGGACAGAGAGAGACAGAGCATGAACGGGGGAGGGGCAGAGAGAGAGGGAGACACAGAATCGGAAGCAGGCTCCAGGCTCTGAGCCATCAGCCCAGAGCCTGACGCGGAGCTCGAACTCACGGACCGCGAGATCGTGACCTGGCTAGTCGGACGCTTAACCGACTGCGCCACCCAGGCGCCCCAGGCCTCTGGAAATTCTAAGAAGCTTGAAGGTGAGGGTTTGTTCCTCTAGAAAGGGTTCATATTTAAATCTGCCAGAAGTCTAAGGGTTTTCCAACTCAGGACACGTCTCAGTTTATTGGCTGGATGTTTTTTGGACCACCAGGCTAGTGTGAATTTGTACTCTTCCCCTACTTTGAGGACCCAGCCTATGATAACAAATTCTCAGGAGAGATGTTTTTTCCCCCTTGACCCAAAGCCAAAATCAAGTGTATTTGTCATCTCCTTTGCAGGGTAGGTTTTTTGTTGTTGTTTGATTGATTTTGGTCTGCATTGTAACTAGACATTTCCCTTTAGGGTTTCTGGGTTTGTTTACTCATTGTGTACTCCGCCCCACCTCTAGTTTGTGTGAGACCAAAGGCTTAAGTTGTTTCCCTCCACGTGATGTTCCTGAATTCTGAGAATCTAAGTTTCTGGAAAAATAGATTCAGGGTAACCATTAGTTTTAGTAACCACTCAGTGCTCTGGATTCATGATACTACTTCATTTTCAGTCCTTGATTTCTTGCTTTCTTGCAAATTCAGCTCTGCATTTGTACTGATGCCTTTAATATTTTATTCTATATTTTCAAGTGCTTTTAATGAGAGGGTTTTGCATGTCTAGCCTATCATATTTCTAGAAGGGAATTTGCAGCATTTTATCTTTTTCTTTTTTAGCTTTAATTCCAGTGAGTTAACATACTGTGTTATACTAGTTTCATGTATGCAGTATAGTGATTGGACAAGTCCGTATATCACCTGGTGCACTCCTTAATCCCAGTTACCTGTTTTACCCATCCTGCTGATTCACCACCCCTCTTGTAAACACCAGTTCTCTATAATTAAGAATCTGTTTCTTGATTTGTCTTAATTTTAAGTTTATTTATTTTGAGAGAGAGAGCACGAGCAGGGAGGGGAGGGGCAGAGAGAGGAAGAGGGAGAGAATCCCAAGCAGAGCCTGACCCAGGGCTCAAACTCACAGATCATGACCTGAACCAAATCAAGAGTTGGAGCCGTAACCGACTGAGCCACCCAGGCACCCCTGTCTCTTATTTTTTTTTCTTTTTGTCTGTTTGTTTTCTTTCTTAAATTCCACATATGAGTGAAATTATATGGTATTTGCCTTTCTCTCAGTGACTTACTTTGCTTAGCATTATATTCTGTAGCTTCATCCATGTCATTGCAAATGGCAAGATTTCCTTCTTTTTGATAGCTGGATAATACTCCATTGTGTGCGTGTGTGCATGTGTGTGTGTGTGTGTGTGCACGCACACACATGAACACGCTACATCTTCTTTATCCATTCATCATTCACTGGACACTTGAGCTGCTTCCATATCTTGTCTGTTGTAAATAATGCTGCTATCAGCATAGGGGCTCTGGTATCCCTTTGAATTAGTGCTCTTATATCCTTTGGGCAAATACCTAGTAGTGTGATTGCTGATCATAGGGTAGTTCTATTTTTAACTTTTTGAGGAAACTCCCTACTGTTTTCTACAATGGCTCCACCAGTTTGCATTCCCACCAACAGTGCATGAGGGTTCCCTTTTCTCCACATGCTCACTGACATTTGTTTCTAGTGTTTTTGATTTTAGCCTTTCTGACATGTGAGGTGATAGCACATTGCAGTTTTGATTTGCATTTCCCTGATGATGAGTGATAGTGAGCATCTCTTCATGTGTCTTTTGGCCATCTGGATGCTTTCTTTAAAGAAATGACTGTTCATATCGTCTGCCCATTTTTTAATTGGATTTCTTGCTTTTTGGGTGTTGAGTTGTAGAAGTTCTTTATATATTTTGGATACTAACCCTTTACTGGAAAGGTATTTGCAAAATATCCTCCCATTTTGTAGGCTGCCTTTTAGTTTTGTTGATTGTTTTCTTCTCTGCAGAAGCTTTTATTTTGATGTAATATTCCAATAGTTTATTTTTGCTTTTGTTTCTCTTGCCTCAGGAGACCTATCTAGAAAGAAGTTGCTATGGCCAGTGTCAAAGAGGTTACCGTCTGTGTTCTTTTCTAGGAATTTTATCATTTCAGGTCTCACATTTAGGTCTTTAATCCATTTTTGTGTATGATGTAAGAAAGTGGTCCAATTTCATTCTTTTGCACATTGCCGTCAAGTTTTCCCACACCATTTGTTGAAGAGACTGTCTTTTTCCCATTGGATATTACTTCCTGCTTTGTCAAAGATTAATTAACCACGTAATCGTGGGTTTATTTCTGGATTTTCTATTCTGTTCCACTGACCTGTGTGTCTGTTTTTGTGCCAGTGCCATACTGTCTTGATGACTATAGCTTTGTAATATAACTTGAAGACTAGAATTGTGATACCTCCAGCTTTTGCTTTTCTTTTTCAGGATTGTGTTGGCTTTTTGGGGTCTTTTGTGGTTCCATATACATTTTAGAGTTGTTCTAGTTGTGTGAAAAATGCTGTTGGTATTTTGATGGGAATTGCATTAAATGTGTAGACTGCTTTGGGTAGTATAGACATTTTAACAATGTTTGTTCTTCTAGTCCATCAGGGTGGAATGTCTTTCCATTTCTTTGTGTTGTCTTCAGTTTCTTTAATGAGTGTTTTACAGTTTTTGGAGTACAGGTCTTGCACCTTTTTGGTTAGATTTATTCTTCTATTATTATTACTTATTCCTAGATATCTTATTAAATAGTACTGTTTTCTTAATTTCTCTTTGTGCTGCTTTGTTACTGGTGTATAGAAATGCAACAGATTTCTGTATGCTGATTTTGTGTCCTGCAACTTTACTGAATCTGTTTCTCAGTTCTAGTATTTTTTGGTGGATTCTTTCAGGTTTTCTATATATAGTATCATGTCATTGGCAGACAGTAAAAGTTTTAATACTTCTTTACTGATTTGGATGCCTTTTATTCCTTTTTATCATCTGATTGCTGTGACTAGGACTTCCAGTACTGTGTTGAATGAAAGTGATGAGAGTTGACACCCTTGTCTTGTTCCTGACCTTTGGGGGAAAGTTCTTAGTTTTTCCCCATTAAGGATGACATTAGCTGAGTGTTGTTCATATATGGCCTTTATTATGTTGAGGTATGTTCCCTCTAGACGTACTTTGTTGAGAGTTTTTTCCATCAGTGGTGGTTGTACTTTGTCGAATGTTTCTGTGTCTATTGAAATGATTGTATGGTTTTCATCCTTTCTCTTGTTGATGTGATATGTTGATTGATTTGCGAATATTGAACCATCCTTGCATGCCAGGAATAAATCCCACTTGATTATGGTGAAAGATTTTTGAATGTATTGTTGAATTTGGTTTGCTGATATTTTATTGAAGATTTTGCATCCATACTTATCAGGGTTATTTGGCTTATGGTTTTTTTTTTTTTTTTTTAGTGGTGTCTTTATCTGGTTTTGGTATCAGGATAATGCTGGCTCATAGAATGAATTCCGAACGTGTCCTTCCTCTTCTATTTTTTGGCATAGTTTAAAAAGAATAGGTATTCTCTTTTCTTTAAATATTTAGTAGAACTCACCTGTGAAGCTATCTCATCTGGGGCTTTTGTTTGTTGGGACTTTTTTAATTACTCATTTAATTTCTTTCCTCGTTACCAGTCCAGTTTTTCCCCCCCACACTATTTCTGTTAATGGTATATTGAAAAATTGTTTTTTGTCAGACTATTTGCTTATGCTTTAGTAGTACATTATGTCAGGAGATCCTCAATTTTCTAGGATGTTTTGGCATAAAAAAGCCGCAGACTGACTCAGCAGTTTTATGCATTATCCTTCAGCCAAGGGTACGTGGTGGAATCAAGTGATTAGTTTCTCAAATCTTCCTTTCTCTGGCAGTTAGTGGTCTACCTACTTTGGAAGGGTTTAATGATAGTGAACCTGACAGAATCCCCAAGCTCCTTAGAATGTAATCAAGTTCTTTATAGTTAAAGCAAAATTATTTTTGAGAGTGCTTACTTAGTATTAGGTTTATCAAGATGTGTTTATTGGGCTCCTAAACGAGATCTGATGGAAAGAAGGATTCTGTTCAAATAAATGGAAAGGACCGCTGTAGATCATGCTAATTTATTCTGAGTCTCTTCATAACTTTAGGGTTTTACTTGCAGCTTATAAGAACTTAGTATTGCCAGTTTGTTTT
This sequence comes from Herpailurus yagouaroundi, assembly GCF_014898765.1. Lineage (NCBI taxonomy): Eukaryota > Metazoa > Chordata > Mammalia > Carnivora > Felidae > Herpailurus > Herpailurus yagouaroundi. The sequence continues at coordinate 29,819,389 of NW_024412400.1, read as the reverse complement.
TATGTATTAGTTTAAAATTCCACATGGTGCAACTACGTGGATGGAACTAGAGGGTATTATGCTAAGCGAAATTAGTCAGAGAAAGACAAATATCATATGACTTCACTCCTGTGAGGACTTTAAGACACAGAACAGATGAACACAAGGGAAGGAAAGCAAAATAACATAAACACAGGGAGGGGGACAAAACATAAGAAACTCTTAAATATGGAGAACAAACAGAGGGTTACTGGAGGGGTTGTGGGAGGGGGGATGGGCTAAATGGCTGAGGGGTTTTAAGGAATGTATTCCTGAAATCATTGTTGCACTATATGCTAACTAACTTGGATGTAAATTAAAAATAATAAAATAAAATTCCACATGGTTTCCATCTTCCATTTCACCAGCAGGATATAGATATCAAACAAAGTTGTTTCTTTTCCCTTCTAGATGTGATTATAAAATAATTATAAATGCAAAAAAGTCTTTTATATTAAAAATAGCTATTTTAAAACAGAGAGGCAAACCGTAAGAGACTCTAAATAGAACAAACTGAGAGTTGATGGAGGGAGGTGTGTGGAGGGATGGGCGAAATGGTTGACAGGCATTAAGGAGGACACTTGTTCAGATGAGCACTAGGCGTCATATGTAAGTGATGAAGCACTAAATTCTATTCCTGAAACGAATACTATGCTATATATTAACTAACTTGAATTTAAATTAAAAAAGTAAAAAGAATAGCTATTTTTTTTTTTTTAATTTTTTTTTTTCAACGTTTATTTATTTTTGGGACAGAGAGAGACAGAGCATGAACGGGGGAGGAGCAGAGAGAGAGGGAGACACAGAATCGGAAACAGGCTCCAGGCTCTGAGCCATCAGCCCAGAGCCCGACACGGGGCTCGAACTCACGGAGCGCGAGATCGTGACCTGGCTGAAGTTGGACGCTTAACTGACTGCGCCACCCAGGCGCCCCAAGAATAGCTATTTTAAACATTACTTTCCAGGATATTTTCTATTTTCATATTGCCTTTGTGTATCATATCACCTTTGTTTCCTTCTAAGCTTATTCATCCTCACCTATCTCTAAAATTATAAATACACTATTAACCCTTTTTCTTTATATAATGAATCTGAAGTTCAAAGAGTCTCCTGATGTATTGATCAGTAAATGTTCTAGATAAAACTGTGCTTCTTCAGAGTATGAATAAGAGTAATCTAAATACTTGTATGAAGTAGGAAAATTTTATTTATTAAGTTTTATTTTATATGGCAATAGTTTAAAAATTACAGTGTTAATATCTGTTGGAGATGAGGATAGAAATGAGAAGGTGGCACTGTAACAGTGTTATGGGTTCTGAAGTCAGACAGCCTTTGATTTATATATCATTTCTGCAGTTAACTGTATGACTTTAGGCACATTACTTAACTTCTTTAATCCTGAGATTCCTCTTGAAGAAAGGCTATAGATATACTAGTATTATCAACCTCATAGTGTCACGAGCACTAATTACATGTATGTGCTTTACATGTACATGAATAAATGAAGAATCCGTGAATAGCTTCCAGGCTTGTTGAGATCCCATAAAGCAGTGGCAAACTTGTCTTGTAAAGGACAGGATGGTAAATACTATAGGCTTTGTCAGTCACATTCTGTCTCTGTATGTATTTTATTTTGTTTTGATTATGTTTTTACAACCATTTAAAAATGCAAAAACCATTCTTTTTTTTTTTTAATGTTTATTTTTGAGAGAGAGAGAGAGACAGAGCATGAGCAGGGAAAGGGCAGAGAGAGAGGGAGACACAGACTTTGAAGCAATTTCCAGGCTCTGAGCTGTCGGCACAGAGCCTGACATGGGGCTTGAACCTGCGAACCATGAGATCATTACCTGAGCCGAAGTCAGATGCTTAACCGCCTGAGCCACCCAGGTGCCCCTAAAAACCATTTTTAACTCACAGTCTGTGAGCCCAGTTTGACCCCTAACCTGTAGTTTGCCAATCCCTGTACATAGCACCACTAGGGTTTCTAAAAACCTTACCGAGTTTTGCCCTTTTAAACTTTTAGCCTTGATTTGACAATGTTTATTGTATATTAGGTATTATTTTTTTAGTTTCTGACATTTATGTTTTTATACACCTGTTTTGTTTTTTTTCCTACCCATCTATAAGCAAACTTGATTCTAAAATGAAATAGTTGAGACCATTTGCTTGGGTTCTTAATCAGTTCTCTTAAATCCATATAGTAGCTAAGTAGCTGCAATTTTAATATGGAAATTTTAGGAGTTTACTTCTGTTTTTTCCTTAATGATATTTTCTCAATTCTGTTGTGAATTATTAAAACAAGTTTTGGAACTGAGATAGACCCAGTTACTGGAGCTTCAAAATTTTCAACTAATTCGGAGTTTCTAGTATAGTAAGAACATTTAGAACAGTAACATGATTGCTGTTATCATTCCGAAGGTGGAAATAGTGACAATACTCTTGGTAACCAAGAGGATGGGTTCATATCTTTTCTTCATTGTGTACTTACTGAGCCTTAATTTTTTTTTAAGTGTGGTCACAATTCTCAGGCTCCCTGTTACCTTTGTATCTGGTAGAATACATTTCTTTGTCTCTTTCAGTTGAAGCTGCCAAGTCTGAAGTTGAGCCCTTTAATGACTGTACTCATATTTCCCTGAAAGAAGAAAACCAGTCTTCTGTCACTCATTGCCATCCTGACGCTTCTACAATTACTGAAGAAGGTTTATTTAGCCAAAAGAGTTTCCTTGTTGTGGGTTTTAGTAGTGAAAATGAATCTAATATTGCAAACGTCATAAGAGAAAATGCTGGAAAAGTTGTCTCCCTTCAGAGCAGAATTGTTGCTGATTATGCTGTGGTTCCTCTGCTGGGGTGTGAAGTAGAAGCAACTGTAGGAGAAGTCGTTACAAATACGTGGCTGGTAAGAAAACCCTGGAGTAGTTGAAATGTAGTGTGGAAGGATGTCAGATGCGAAGGATGTCAGATGCCGGAAGTGTTCATGTGTATTTCCTAGGCAGTGCAGTGCAGTTTAGGTATATTGGTATTTATGTTTGAGCAGTTTAGATTTTGCTTTTAGCAAAAGAAATTCTAAGATCTGAAAATGTGCAAGCTTCTTGGTCCTGGTCCTGGTAGAGTAGAGCTTATTGTTTCCTTGGGGCCACAAGAGCAGCTTTCCTTCTAAGACAGTTATTCCAGGTCATCTTGTACTGGTTCAGTCTTCCCTGTTTTCTCACAACCAAAGCATGACAGGCACTTTTGTATTGTTGCTTGTTACTGGCTGAACACTGGTAACTTCACCATTTTTTTTTTAAGTTTACAAGAATTAAAAAAATTTATAAACTAATACTTTGGAAGACATTAAATTTAAAGCAATATTTCCTAATTTTGGTGATAAACCTGACTGATCTTAATATCCTATACAATTTGATTTTTTTTAATCATAATTTGGAATATATTGAGAATGAGCATGCACAAGGTTATATTAAAGTAAAATTGCTTTTCATCTAAACTAAAATTACTGTTGTAACTAACCCAGTATTAACCACTGGTTGCTCATTTCAGGTTGCTGTTATTGTTTCTCTTGTTTTTAAAAGGTAACTTGCATAGACTATCAGACTTTAGTTGATCCGAAGTCAAATCCTCTCTTCATGCCAGTCTCAGTAATGGCAGGAATGACTCCTTTAGAGGATTGTGTTATTTCATTCAGCCAGTGTGCAGGAGCCGAAAAAGATTCGTTGATATTCTTAGCAAAACGCCTTGGAGCAAGGTATGAGGTATTTTTCACACACCTACTATCATGGTGTACTTTTTATGCTTTTGACTTAATTGGTGAATATTCAAATTGGAATTAGGCTGAGTGTCTTTATAATATTTATAGGAATTATGTAGTGTACCTGCGTGATGGTTCAGGGTTACTAGATGGATTCCTGGCAGATGTTAAGATCACGGGCATTAATGCTTACCTACCAGGAAAGGGAAAATCTAAAGCTGATACAAGGGCTGTTATTGAATATTACACATCTAAGCATTATTCCCTTCCATGTACCATATGGATGATTGATTCTTTTTCAGTAATTCTTGGGAAGGGAAAAAAAAAAACCTTAAAAGTTACTTCCAAAATCCATGTGAGCCCAACCCCTAAGTGAACTTTAAGTGGTGGCTGTTTTAAAAGGAAGTACCAAACTGTTATATATATGGTAAATGTAAATGGACTAAACTTTTATATTAAAAGTTCTTTTGTCTCTCAAAAATAAGAAGAAATTTTTTTAAAAAATTCTTTTAGGTTAGATCTTGAAGCAACACTTAAAATGATTTTAAACAGGAGACATACCTAAAACAAATTGATTTGAGAACATCTCAGAAAAAAAAAAAAAGATGGGCAAAGGTATGTCAAAGAAATGCAAACAAAAAGAAAGAAGGAGTTGCAGTTCTAATGCCAGACAAGTTTGGGTTCAATTAAAAAGGTGTTAAATAAGAAAAAGAATAGCACCGTAAGTAAAGAGCTATTTACACTGAAGGTTTTATTTACACTCACACACACACCCACACACACCACAAAGAACATGACTGTCATGCATAAGACAAAACTTAGGAGATAGGAGGTGGAATCAACAGGAATACATGACTTGTAGGAGACTTTAACTCTCATCTTTTACTTCATGACAGGTCAAATAGAAAACAGGGAAAGATCTAGATTTCAGTAGCATAGTCCCCTATCCTGAAAAAGTGAATATACCTTTTCCAGTGCCTGTGGAACACTTATAAACATTGCCTGTGAAATTGGCCACAAAGAAAACCTCAGTAAATTTCCTAAACTAGAAAGAGCACAGACCATATTCTCTAATCACAGTGCAAAAAGATTAGAAATGAGTAGTAGAAATAGAAAATGAAAAGATCTTATTAACTGGACATTTTAGAACTGTTTTTCATAACTCTTGGTTCCAAGAGGAATTCAAAACCATTTATATACCTAGAAATCATTATCAACCGAATGGTAATAAGCAATTCCAGTGCCTAGATTGTGATGTTAAAAATACCATTTCCCACTAAAAGAAATTAAAATGTAAAGAAATGATTAAGTTCACAAAAGGTGCCAGTAAGTCTGGAATATTGTCAGACCAGATAGCAAGGACTACTAAGGAAGTTGTGTGCAAAGGACCTCCGCTGGCCAAAGACAGGAAAATTTATGTGTCACCAGAGATCATAATGGCAGTGGATGCAAACACTTCAAATAATATTAAATGAAGACTTTATAATGACACCAAAGAAAGCTAATTGGTCATGTTGAAAGATGCTAGGAAACCAGCTCTTTTTTCTTTCTTTCTTTCTTTCTTTCTTTCTTTCTTTCTTTCTTTCTTTCTTTCTTTCTTTCTTTCTTCCTTTCCTTTCCTTTCCTTTCCTTTCCTTTCCTTTCCTTTTCTTTTCTTTTCTTTTCTTTTCTTTTCTTTTCTTTTCTTTTCTTCTTTTTCTTTTGTGAGAGAGAGAGAAATGAGGCTCACTCGATGTGGGGCTTGGGCTCACCTGAAGCAGGACCAGCTCATTATTTTGAAAGTGTTAGATAAAGAGAAAGGATCAAGTATTTATCCAGTCTTTCCTATGTAATCGGTATCAGAGTACCATAATAACGGATAAGACAGAGTTTCCCTTTCAGAGGTATTCCAACAAATAAATGAAGGATCGGGTTATAACTCATAATATCATATATGATATATATGATAGCGTCGAGTCTTGAAAATCAGTAATCACATAATAAAGAGGAAAACAGACATTATATGTCTCTTAATGTAGAGCATGGTGCCACCTTGAAGTGGCCTTACCACAGTGATGTGACGTCAGTCTGATGAAGCCTTTAGATTCAACTACTGATTCATAGGAAGTAGGAGAGTAGTATGTTAAACTAGAGCATAGAATGCAGTCAGCAAAATCAGACTTGGAGATAACCTTATGTTATAAATAATACAGTGTCTTCACAAATATACATTAAGAGAATAGGGAAAAGGACGAATCCTATAAGCTAAAAGACCAAAACAAGCAAACATGTAGGGTGCCTGCATGGCTCAGTCAATTTAGCGTTAAGACTCTTTGATTTCAGTTCAGGTCATGATCTCACAGTTCATGAGGTCAAGCCTCATGTTGGGCTCTGTGCTGACAGTGTGGAGCCTGCTTGGGATTCTCATTCTCTCTCTCTCTCTGCCCCTCCTCTGCTTGCGCACTCGCTCGCTCTCCATCTTTCTCAAAAATAAACTTTACTTATATAGATTTAGTGTTTAAGGATGCACTCTGTGATAAACCTAGAAGGTAAGGAGTGATTACCATAAATACCCAAATAGTGGCTACTGTTATTAAGAAGGGAGGGATGGTGGGGTTGTAATTGAGTAAGGGACATGTTGGAAAGGTTCTGGAGTAGCTGGCAAGATTCTGTCATCTGATGTAGGTAGTAGATACAAGGGTTTTCACCTTATAATAATGCTCTAAATTATATATTTCCTTTTTTGTTGTGTCCTGTATTTGAATTATACTAAACAATAAAAAACGTTTAAAAAAACCCTGAAGTTGCATGGGGTGCGTAGGAGGCTCAGTCAGTTAAGCATCCAACTTCGGCTCAGATCATGATCTCACGGTGCATGGGGTCGAGCCCCACGTCAGGCTCTGTGCTGAGAGCCATGAACCTGGAGCCTGCTTTGGATTCTTTGTCTTCCTTTCTCTGCCCCTCCTCCACTTGTGCTCTGTCTCTCTCTCTCTCTCTCTCTCTCTCAAAAATGCATAAATACTAAAAACAAAACCCTGAAGTTGTAGAAAATCTAGAAAGTAACAATAGCAAAAGAATGAGATCAGACTCCATGGGGTAGACCAAAGCAATGCTCAGAGAAAAATGCAGTAAAATGGCTATGTAGGAAACTAATATACAGAAACCATTGACATTCATACAACCAGTTAGAAAAGCTAATGAAAGCTAAGGTTACAATGAGAGATAAAATACCAACAGATTTAACATGAAACTTGGAAGACTTATAGAAGCTTATAAAACTCTATTAAGGGAACAATAGAAAAGATACACATGTTCTTGGAAAGAAGATTATAAAGTTTCTATTTCCCCTACATTGATATATAAATTTAACATCCCAGTAAAAGTACCATCCAAAGTTTTTAGGGAGGGCAATAAGCAAACATTCTTAATTTCATTAGAAAAGGTTAGAAGCAGGAAAGTTGTGAGATGGAGCCCCACATTGGTCTCTGTGCTGAGCATGGAGCCTGCTTGGGATTCTCTCTTTACCTCTCTCTCTCTGCGCCCTATCCCGCCCCAAAATAAATAAACATTTTTTTTAAAAGGGTATCAAATGAGATTATGTGTGAAGATGCTTTGGGAAGACATAGTGAGCTAGAAAGATGAGCAGTCAGTTAAGCATCCAACTGTTATTCATAACCTTTCTATGCTCCCTAGTTCCATGCCTCCTTTTGGGAAGAAAGGCCAAGGTGGGTAGGTGAGACTAAGGAGGTAATTTTCCTGGTTAGTTCTTGAAAGTCTAATTTGCTAATGTTGTTATAAAAAGTTTTATTGTAGCAATGCATTTTTACATTGGAGTAAGCATTTGTAAGAGGATTCTTAAGTGTATCAAATTTTTATCAGCAAGTATGATCTTAGAACGCTAACAACAGTTGTATTAGAAACTTTCTTCTTAGTTTGCACACTAGTTGTATATATGACCATTTGCTTTTATTTAAATATACTTTTCAGAGTTCAAGAATACTTTGTTCGCAAATCCAATGCAAAGAAAGGCATGTTTGCCAGTACACATCTTGTATTGAAGGAACCAAGTGGTTCTAAATACGAAGCTGCCAAGAAGTGGAATTTACCGGCAGTCAACATATCATGGCTATTGGAGACTGCTAGAACGGGAAAGAGAGCAAGTGAAAGCCATTTTCTGATTGAAAAGTCAACTAAAGAAGGTTAGTACTTTTATTTTGTTCTTTTGTATGTATTTTTACAATTGGATGGTTCCTGGAATATGAATGTGCCAAAGCTTGTTTTTAGGAAAGTTCATTGAGTTTTGCTTTTCACATCGCATGTAGTGCATGTGATGTTGAACATTCCTTATCGGGTGGCAAAATAAACATGTTCATAGCACAGATGTTTAATTTGTATCTGCTCTCCACTGTAGGTACTGTCTGAAAGCTGGAACATACAAAACAACCTTCTAGCAATCTAGGGTCTCAACGTTTGAAGCCTTAAGATGTGGGCTCGGATCCCATTTACTGTTCCTTCTGTGGCTCACACTGACTATAATTCATGTGCTCTCCCTTCCTCTCCTCTTCGGACTTTTACATCTTTTCTCTAGCCTACTTCGTGCTTACCTCTTCATCCTTATCTTTCAGTTCTCAGCTGGAATGTCACTTTCCCTGGGAAACCTTCCTTAATCCACCAAGTACAGCCTTTGGCCAAAACTCCCTTCATTATGCCTTTTATACTTCTGATCCCAATATCCTAATTCTAGTTTGCTTTTGTGTCTTCCCACTCATTATAAGCTCTGAAAGGGCAAAAAATATGGATGTCTTGTGCATTATATATTTTTCCTTGGCTAGCACTGGGCTGGCATGGCCTAGCCATCTAATTGTTTTTGTTAAATATTGAAAAAAGGTAAGCGGATGGAAAGACACGGTAGCTTCTCTTCTAAGGTGATGGCATCTCTGTGCAAACTTCAGGGTCAAACCAGTATGTTGGGATTAGCTCTCAGAGCCATTACTTACCCAGACAGACTGGAAATTTTACAACTGAGGCAAAGTGATGTTTAGGACATATTAAGATTTCACCAAGGACTTTCCAAAAACTCCACTGTATTTGTTAACTCAGACTACACATAATTGGGATTTTTTTTTTTTTTAACTCTGCCATTGACTTAAGATGACACTTAGATAATTTTTGGCAAATTGTGAGCTTTATTGAGAATATTTCAAGTTAAACAAGATGAAATAGAAAATTTCATTAATTGTTTCAGCTGATGTGCTTTGTCTAATTCAGCATAGATTTTAATACATCATTTTGTTTTGTTTTGTTTTGTTTTTGAAAAGTGGGCATATGGGGGCACTTGGATGGTTCAGTCTGTTAAGCGTCCAGCTTCAGCTCAGGCCATGATCGCACAGTTTGCGCATTCAAGCCCCATGTCGGGCTCAGCACTCTCTGCCCCTCCCTCTCTCCCTGTCTCTCTGCCCCTTCCCCCCCTCACACTTTATTTTTCTCTAAAAATAAACGTTTAAAAGGTGGGTATATATAACTGTGGTTTAAAGTATACTTGAGAATTCATGTGAAAACTAACAAGGTATAAAAGATCACTTCAGGTGTGTCTCTTTAGAGACAGGTGATGACATTAGTGGCTCACATTTGTTTCTTTTCATTTTAAATCTCTAGAACAAGGTTTGGAAACTGAAATAACAAACAGGGTGAACGTATGCCCAGATACTGCAGAGCATCCTGTCACACACCTGGACACTCACAGGAAAACAGCCGTTACACCTTTAGATATGAACAGCTTTCAGAGTAAAGCTTTCCATGCCGTGATCTCCCAACACACCAAACAAGTGTCTGTGTCCCCACCAGTAGGACAGCCGCTTCAGAAGGAACCCTCCTTGCATCTGGATACACCATCAAAATTTCTGTCCAAAGACAAACTCTTCAAGCCTTCCTTTGATGTTAAGGTAACGTTCATAGAAAATGGTCCTGGAGTTAACAATTTCGTAATGTATAAAGTTAAAGCTCCAAATTCTGCATCACCTCTAAAGTTTGTAGTAGTAAGTTTTGTAGAGATATTGGAAGGTAGATTCATGTTATTGAGTCCCACCGTATACTCAGGGTTGAGATAACAACTGGAGATAAAATGGTGTGAAATCAGGACTGGGTTCAAGTCCTAGATCTGTCATGAACAGTGTGACTCTAGACAGATCATTTGGCATATCCAAGCATAGGTTTTTTTCTTTTGTACAAAGAGAATATCACTTGCCCTGAAAGCTCACAGATTTATCATAGGATCAAATGAAATGGTGTGATGAAATAATTTTATAAATCCTATAAACACATTGCTACTGATGTTTCAATTCTAGCAGTGCACTTGGTGCTTGCTTTCTGAGAATGTGTCTATTATCACCTTATTTTGCAGTCCTTTCCCTTGAAAAGATGAGTTAAATCTGCTTCTTTGTTTGATCTTCTGAGCACTTGAGTATGACACCCTTTCTAAAAAAAATTCATGCACAAATCAAGAGCTCATTTGACAATAATTGGTTTCCTTTTATTCCCCAAAGATGATTTTCTTTGTTATTCCTTTAACAGCTGTTGGCCTTTCAAGTGGCTATTCCAATCGGTGTTTATGATTTTTTACTTTTTATCTATGAACCTTTGCACAAGTATAGTTATTACTCATATATTAGAGTTTGCTGATAGGGTATTAAGAAACAACATTCTAATTTTACTGGTGCGTTTTGGAGTAGGCTTATAAAGTTTACAGGTTGTTCATCTTCAGAAAATAAATATGCATTGATAATTTGGACAATTTTCACCAAGCAAAACCTTTGCTGAGATCTCTTCTAAAGTAACATTTTGTAGTGTGATTAGCACTGCTTGTCATGCCTTAAGAAATAGAGGAAAACCACTGGTTTGATATCTGAGATCTAGAATCAGGCCTCTGCTTTGTTTCCTACTTCTTTCAACCTCTTTAGGCTCCATCATCCCCATCTATAAAATCATGAGGTATATTTAGATGGTCTCTCAGGTCTTATAGCTCACAGATTCTTTGAATAGTAAATGAAATGTTATTAGTAGGCAAGACAATAGAAGAAATATTCCCAGTCATTGAGACGGTTCTTCTTTAGATACCTTTCAGAAAGGTATGAAACACACTCAAAGATTTTATTGTTTAGAGTCATAGTTTACTTAGCAGTGTTTTTCTCTTTTTGGGGGCCGGGGGGAGGTTTGGTGGTTTTTGGTGATAAAATAGTGCTTCATCTTAAAATCAGTGGTTCTTCACATTGATGTAACATGGTATATTGAAATTTTTGCTCTGAAAACAGAAGAGCCCATGGAATAATTACAAAATTGGACATATGTTAGGCCTCACATTTTAAAAATCTCCTATATAAACTTAACTTTTAATTGATATACATCAGAAAAGTACAACAAATGTGCTGCTAAATGAGGTCAGAGTTAACAGCTGGGAGGCCACTGTATATGTTCAGAAAGAGATCACTGCCAATGCCATAGAACCTTCCTCATGCTGCTCCTCCTTCCTGTTTTCTCCTTACTTCTAACACTGTAGCTTTGTTATGCTTGTTTTTGACTCTTAAATATGTCGAATTATAATATGTATTCTTTTGAGTAATTTTTTTCCTTGAGCCTTCACTTGAAAGCTGTGTCCATTTCCCTGTAACTGCAGTTCATTGATTTCATAGGTGTGTAACATTCCATTATATGGACATGCCACAATTTACATATCCATTCCACTGTTGGTGAGCATTTAGGTGGCTGCTAGATTTTTGTTACATAATGTGGACATTCTTATGCATGTCTCTTGGAATATGTGTGCATGTATTTCTTTTTGATATATGCCTAAAAGTGAAATTGCTGGGTCATATTTCAACTTGAGGGGAGACTGACAAACTGTCAAAGTGGTATACCAGTTTATACTCCTACTAGTAATGTATGAAGCACCCAGCATTCCCCATCCTTGCCAGCAAGGAATTATAAGTTGAGGTTTTTCTAACTTTTCACTTGGAAATAATTTCTAACTTACAAAAAGTTGCAAAATGAAAATACTAGAAGGAATACTCATATACCAATTGTTCAGAAATGGAGTTTTCATTACTTTCCAGATGGAAAGACTGTGTTTTTAATTTCTTATTACATAGTGATCAGAGTGTTTATTTCTGTTTCATAGAACTTACTGATTTTTTATGTGTATTCCCTGTCATATCAGTATATAATAACATTTCTTGATTTTTGAGAACATTTTGTGAGAAGATACATTCTCTATCAGGGATAGTTTTTGCTACACACACACACACACACACACGTATAGACACACATACATATATATACAAACACATACATATACACAAACACACACCCCTGAAGATCAGACTTTACTGATTATGTTGTTTAGTTAGATCCTTTATAATAGTCTCTCCTAGATTTTGTTCATTTAACCCATCTCATAAGTGGTATATTCAGGTTTCCTAATATGGCGTGTTTCTTTTTTTTTCTTGCATCACATGTGGTTTTGTTTTAGATAGGTGATTGCTATGTTAATTAGTACATAGATATTTGTAACTGTTGGTGTAACTTGGAATGTGTCCTTTGTCTCATTTAACACTTTTTGGCTGGTGAAGTCTACTTTGGTATCAGGATTTCAATCCCTGCTGTTTTATTTTCTTTGCCTTATAAATCTGTGCGTTCCTTTATTTTGGCCTTTTGGATTGCTGTGTTTTAAATGTAGAATTAAGCATAGAACTGAGTTTTACTTTATGAGCCATTTTGAAAATTATTCTCTTTCAACTGAGGGACCTAAGCCCTTTCACATTTAATATGACTTATATTTGGTCTCAATTCTGTCATATGTTGTAATTATTTTATATGACATATGTGTGTACACTGTGTGTTTCTTCACATATTGTGTCCTCTGTTTTGGGATTTTTTTTTTCCTTTTCATATTTAGGAAAGGATTTGTTAGTTTTATTCTTATGGGGCCCTTAAGCCCCCTTCTTACTTAACCTTTTGTCAGTTTTAAATTATGTTTTGACCCCTACTTATTGCATCTGTTGCAGTCAATGATCTTATTCTGTTTCTCCATTTTCTCTCTTCCACTGTTTTTAATTATGTTTTTCTACTTTGTCAGGAAATAAAATGTTTATATAGTTTTTCAACCCATGGCCCTCACCCTTGTTTTAATCTTAACCCTACAATCAAATACGTGAAAGGCTTTCTGTCATCTTTTGGTAGGATGAAATTCATCCTCTAATAGAATACTCAGGAAGGTCACATGTGTGCAGTAGTTCCTGAGTTGTGCACATTCAGAACCTTTACCAAGGCTTTGATTATTCGACAGGTTGTAGTGTTCTTGGTTTGCGTTTTTGTTTTCGTGAGTTTCCTGAAAATGCTGCTCTGCTACTTTTCTTTGTGTATATTGTTTTTGAAAATTCTGATGCCAGTCTACATTTTTTTTGTAAGTTATTCCATCTTTTGTGCCTGAAGGCCATGTGGAGTTTTCTTTTACAAGGATATGTCTAGAATACTGATCATTCTCCATCAGTTTTCCCTAGAACATAGCAGGTTTTTAAATGTTTGGAATTCGGATCCTTCTCCAAATGTTTGGTCTGAGAGATAAGAAGAATGGAGATGCCAGTCAGCTGAGTTGAATGGAATGGATTGGGATCAGGGCCTCAGATCAAGAGTTTGTATTTTGGACACATAATGTTAGAGATGCCTGTTAGATATCCAAGTACTGTTGTCAAATAGGCAGTTACATGTAGAGCTTGAAGTTTGGGTAATGATCTGGACTAGAGAAAGAAATTTGGGAGTTGAGGTTTGTAGGTAATATTTAAAGCCATATAAAATTTAGATGCCAAGAGAGCAGAAGAAAAAAAGTCCAGGAATACTCTCAGGGGTTCACATTTAGAGGATGAAACAGCAGGGGTGACTGGAAAAGGAGCCACCAGTGAGGGGAGAGAAAGCCTGGAGATTGTCTTAGAGGTCACATAAGAAAGTATTTGAAGAAGTAGGGGTTAACTATTCAGATGCTGCTGAAAGTCAAGAGAGGTAAGAATCAAAAATTGGCCATTGGATTTAGCATTATGGAGGTCAGTGGTGATCTTAACAGGAAGAGTCTTGATGACGTGGTGTAAGTGCAAGCCAGTGTAGATTCATACAGGAATGCAGAAGTTTGGAGACATTGGATATAAACTATGCATTTGAGGAATCTCACCCTGTAAAGGGGAACCAAGAAATGGGATGGTTGCTGTAGGGCAGAGTACGGTTAAAAGAAGGTTGTTTTGTTTGCAAGGTCGAAAAAATAACTGTGTGCCAATATGGCCAATCTAGTAGATCCAGTTGATGATGCAGACAAAACGGGAGAATTGCGAAAGCCACATCTCTGAGCTGGTACGTGCTAGGAAGTACCAGAAAGCAAGCATTGTTAATGGCACAGGTGCAGAAAGAAGGTAGATGTGGTATGGGAGGTTCTGATTTTTTTTTTTTGTATGAAAAATCCTTTAAATGCTATATAGAAACCTTTAAAATTTTTTAGCAAATAGAAAGCCTTACCATGTTCTCACAGAAAAGATTAAACATTGTAAAGATCTATAAAGATAATATAAATCTTATTAAAAATGCAAGCAAAAAGAGTATTAAGAATCTAAAGAATAACTGAGGGTAAGCACTAGCCCTAATAGTTATTCATACATTGTATGAAGTTGCAGCAATTGAAGGAGTGTGTTATCACATGAGTACTCAATACACAGGATTACACCCATAGTTAGGAGAATGTATTATATGATAAAGGGGGCATTCAAATCAGGCAACTGGTTAACATCTGAGAATACACTTGGGATGAGAACTTAACCCTTACCCCTTACATCAGAATAAATTTCAGAGGATTAGATATTATTTACATACACAAAATGAAGGCATAAAAATTATAGAACAGACCTCGAGAGAGTCAGTTTGTTTTTCAGTAATCCCACCATTAGGAAGTCTTTTCTAACTATAACATACACCCTTAAGAAAGTAAAGGATTCTGGGGTGGCTCATTTGGTTAAGTGTTCGACTTCAGCTGAGGTCATGATCTCACGGTTTGTGAGTTCGAGCCCCACGTGGGGCTCTGTGCTGACAGCTCAGAGACTGGAGCCTGCTTTGGCTTCTGTGTTTCCTCTCTCTGCCCCTCCTCCACTTGTGCTCTGTCTCTCTCTGTCTCTCAGAAATACATAAATGTAAAAAAAAAAATCTTTTTAAAGTAAAGAATTCATATGAATCTGACAGCATTAAAAGAAATTCTCCACATTCAACTGCAGATTTTACAAATGTGCAATAAAAGTATTTCAAAATTCTCCATGGCAAAAATTTGACAACAAATTGGAAACAAATATATGTATATCTCAGTGGGTATGTATACATATAAATTTATGCAAATATTTAGGCAAGAGAATAAAAAAAAAAGACAAACCAATAGGAAAAATGGGCAAGAGCTAGGAAGACATAGCTGTCACAAAAACTTCAATAGAAATATTATACATACATAAAGATGTTTAATATCATTTGGTATAATAGGGTGAGAAATTAAATTTTTTTAACCTATCAGATGGGCAAAAAAGAAAAATCTGATTACCCACTGTGCTGTCAAGCATGTTGGGAAACATGCTTCAAGGCTCATGAGAATGTTAACATTGTTATATAAACTTTGCTTAAATGTTTCCCTTCACTCTTACATGGGAAAAATGGTGTGTGTGCAAGGTTCATTGCATCATTATTCTGGCAGAAGATTGTTAATCTAAATATTCATCAGGAGAGCAGTGCTAAATACAGTCAGCTGTCTGCATGGAATACTATACAGATGGGAAAGAGGGGCAGCAGCATGGGCCCCTTCCCATGAGGGAGCTGTGGGTGGCTTGGGAACAGGAATATATTTTGTTCCTTTGAGGATTTTTCACAATTCTCAGCTCAGTCTGACTTATTAACCTTATAATTCACATCTTGGTTATATCCATCCTTGTTTATCCGTTTCCTTCCATGTTTTTTGTTTGTTCATTTTGGTTTTTGGTGTCCTTAATTTTAACTGCACCTCCTAGTCTAAGATTTGGCTGAACATGGGTAGCACAGCTGAAAATGTAAGTGTGTTTGTCTCTTTGAACCCATTTGCTGGACAGTACAAAATTATTTTTCTTTATTGGGTTCAGATGCAGATAATATTTCATTCTTTTTGTTGTTTGGAGGAAAACTGGAGGAGGCTAAAGCTGTAATCCAGTTAATTTTGAGGATTCTCCTCTCTCTCCTCTCTTTGCCTCTCCTGTTTCCCTTTCCCTGTACTGTTTACGTTCCTCTTCTTTTATCTCTTCCCTTGTCTCCTTGTCTCCTCTTCCTCTTAACCTTTTTTTCCCTCTCCCTCACCATACATCTAGGATGCACTTGCAGCCTTGGAAACTCCAGGAGGTCCCAGCCAACAGAAAAGGAAACTGAGTACACCACTTTCAGAAGTCATTGTCAGAAACTTGAAACTTGCTGTGGCAAACAGCTCCCGAAATGCTGTTGCTCTTTCTGCCAGCCCTCAGCTGAAGGATGCCCAATCCAAGAAGGTAGAATTAGATTTCTTAATAAAAGCAAGTTGTATGTAAAATATTTCAAATAATAATAGTTGATCAGTTTTATTTTCTTTCCAGGAACAGGAAGAAGCTCCAAAGCCACTTCACAAGGTAGTGGTATGTGTTAGTAAGAAACTCAGTAAGAAGCAGAGTGAGCTGAATGGGATTGCAGCCTCTCTAGGAGCGGATTACAGGTAGTTGACACATCTTTCTGTTTGGTACTGTTATTGTCTAAATTTATAGGAAAACCTAAAGTTATTGTGAGCATCCACAAAGGAACATTTATTTTGCCTTTTCCTGTATTGTATTGTCTACAGTCTCCAGTTGATTTTTAATTTACTACATCCTTGAAAAATACCCTCTTCCATATCAATTCACTTTGATATGTGTATTTCATAGGGTGTAATGCACAAATATTTGAGAACCTATTTTGTGCCACTCACTATTCTGGAAACTTGGGTTCCATGAATTATGAATACAGTCTAGAAGAATCCTTGTCTTTAAGGAGTTTATAATCTAATAATACAGTTAATGAGATGAGGTCTGAGATTAAGCATATTTTTAGTAGTGATTTTCAGAGTAGAGCCCTGTGAGTAGTGCTAAAGTATTGCTACACTCCTGAATTAAAGTGGTCTTTTTTTTTTTTTTAATTTTTTTTTCAACGTTTTTTATTTATTTTTGGGACAGAGAGAGACAGAGCATGAACGGGGGAGGGGCAGAGAGAGAGGGAGACACAGAATCGGAAACAGGCTCCAGGCTCCAAGCCATCAGCCCAGAGCCTGACGCGGGGCTCGAACTCACGGACCGCGAGATCGTGACCTGGCTGAAGTCGCATGCTTAACCGACTGCGCCACCCAGGCGCCCCTAAAGTGGTCTTTTTTTTTTTTTTTTTTAATTTTTTTTTTTTTCAACGTTTATTTATTTTTGGGACAGAGAGAGACAGAGCAAAAGTGGTCTTTTTTTTTAAGGATGTTTTGATTTCTATTCATTGTTACTACTTTGGAGACCTGGGTTATCAGATCTGCCCCTCCTCCTGACAGCCAGGCTAGAGACAGGTCTCTAGCACAGATGGTGTGTGTGCCAGAGATCGAGAGGCCCTGGCCTATTACAGGCAGTCCTGGGTTGATCGTACTCCACTGTCTTCAGTGCTAGCTTTCTTGATCACTTGTATCCAACCGTTTGTGGCAGCATAATGATTGGTTCTTCAAGTAATAGACAGTTGGAGAAATATGTTTGGCTTCATCTTCCCTTTGGTAAGTCTTGTTTTAGTTAGTTTTCTGATAGATTAGATTGGGAGAATATAAAAATAAAAAGTATCTGGGATAGTTATAAGCATCTTAATGTATTTAATGTATCTGTTGTAGAAAAGAAAAGCTTTTTACTTGTAATTATTATTTGTATTACCTGTTTCATATGTTACTATATAATCTTATCGACTGTATAATTACATGTTACAGTATTTGTCTTACCTTTTACCAATTGCTGAGTTCTTAGCATGAGCCAAGCTTTGTCTCATTTCATTCTCACAAAAGTCCTATGAGGGTATATATATTTGTCAAAATTGAATGCTTTCTTTATTCTCTTTGGATGTGGACTTGATATAAGATGTAGAAGGAACCTATAGGACTTGTGTTTTAATAAGACTTAAAATGCCAGTCCTCTCAGTGTGAAAAATAGAATCTATTGCTGAAATTCCTAAAAAAGATATAACTGATTTAAAGTTTGCATTAAATCTGTTCCTGAAAGATTTCTCAGACTTGGTGATAAAAGAGAGGGAAGAACACTTTAACATGTAGAGTTTACAATACTTGATCCGTTCTCAAATAAAACTGTCCTAGAAGTTCCCATCCATAAGCTAGAACAGAACATCCTGAAGAGGTCATGACACTGCCTACCACTTCCTACAGTTTAAACATCTAGACCAGATCTCCTCAGCATGTCATAGCATTACCTCTACTAAATGGATTTCACAAATATAACTTAACTGCTTTCGTAATTTTATTTTTTTAGGTTTATTTTTTGAGAGAGAGAGAGCGTGAACAGGGGAGGAGCACAGAGAGAGGGAGACAGAATCCGAAGCAGGCTCCAGGTTCTGAACTGTTAGCACAGAGCCCAACGCGGGGCTCAAACCCACAAACTGTGAGATCATGACCTGAGCCAAAGTCAGACACTTAACCAACTGAGTGCCAGGTGCCCCAACTACTTTTGTAATTTTAAAAACTAAAAGTCATCAGAAGGCACGTAATCATAGGATATATATTTAATATGTAAATGCCTGTGCCTGATGACACTAGAAGAAAACAGAGTATTCTTATGTTTGCATACATATGTAAAATCACTTCAAACACTATAGCCACAAGGCTGAAACCAATGTAGAGACTCTGATACCATGAGCACCATTTCTGTTGGTAACAGGACTTTACCAAGAGTTGTTCATAGTTTGGCAAAGTTACAAATTAATCACAGTACAGTCCTCCATCCATTACTTAGTTGGATGTTTGGTATATTAGTGTATATTAAAAATGCAAAAACAAAACAAAACACTTGGGCTTGTAAGTAAAACAGGCTTCTAGACTCATCTAATTATAAACAAACTTTTTTTTTTTTTTTTACATCTGTGAATTTGTGTCAAGACATTAGAAAATCATGTAAGACATGGGATAATTGTATATATAACTATACTTCAGGATTTCTAGCATCCCTCGACTTTACTGAATGCCAGTAGCACCCTCCATCATATAAACACATTATTGTAACAACCAAAATCACTCTTACAAATCTACACAATAGCTTGTAAAGTAACAATTTTGCTGAAAGCACTGATCTAGACCAGAGGGTGGAACACAGTGTGCCTATTAGTTTACCTCTTATCTGTGGCTGCTTTCATACAAGGCAAGAGTTGAGTAGTTGGAAAAAGAGATTTTCGCTGCAAAGCCTAAAATAATTATCATCTGGCCTTTTAAGAAAAACTTTTTGGGGCACCTGGGTGGCTCAGTCTGTTATGTCTGACTCTTGATCTCAGCTCTGGTCTTGATCTCAGGGTTGTGAGTTGAAGCCCCGTGTTGGGCTCCATGCTGGGTTGTTAAGCCTACTTTAAAAAAAAAAAAAAAAAAGAAAGTTTTCTAATCCCTGGTCTAAACCATTTATAACCATTGAGAGTCTGTCCTTGAAGGATCTCTGAGGACTAAAACCCATAGTTTCTATATTATCACAGTGAGTAATGAAGCAAGATGACTCAGGCAAAAACATTCTTCTATTTTAAAAATTATTTTTATGATTTATTTACATTTGTATTATTTTCCCTAACATCAGAAATAGGAACAACCATTAGAAAGACTAACAACTCGCGGTGCCTGGGTGGCTCAGTCAGTTAATTGTCCAACTCTTGATCTCAGCTCAGGTCTTTAGCTTACTGACAGCACACAGCCTGCTTGGGATCTCTCTCCCTCTCTTTTCTCTCTGCCTCTCACTGGGCATAAAGCCTACTTAAAAAAAGAAAGACTAACAACTAAATTAGGCAAGGTGTTCTTTACTATTATTTTTAAGGAAACACAATAGAGTAAGAAATAGAGATGTTTATAATATAATCTAGAAGGAAATATGCCTTAATTAATTTGACTATTTAAAAACCCTAAAGATATATTTTTTTAAATGTTTGCTTACTTTGGGAGAGGGCACATACATGAGAGAGAGTGTGGCGCAAGCAGGGGAGGGAGAGACCGAGAATCCCAAGCAGGCTGCATGTTCATGGAGCTGTCACAACTGTGGGATCATGACCTGGGCCAAAATCAAGAGTCAGATGCTTAACCAGGGATATTTCTTAGTTAGGAAATGGAAAGTATGTTAAATGTCCATAAAGAGAAAACTCTATTTAACTTTGGTGATTTTATGCAGAAATATAATTTTACTTTCTCTTTGGCTTTTACTTGATCTTTTGAAGGATGGCACATATTTTACAATTTTTAGATTACTTTCCTAGATCAGGAAACTGTTACGTGGGAAGAGTCAGGAGATTGTAGCATTATGTATTAGTTAATATGGGTTTTGAAGTCAAAACTACCACTTACTGAATATCCTAAAACATGTTACTTAATTGTGTCCTTTAGTTTTCTTATCTGTACAGTTTTAATATAATAATATATAATAATACCAGCGTGTTAGGATTGTTGCGAGGAATGGCTGAGATAATGTTTCAAGTACATAGTTTATTACAGGGCATAGAGCAAATGTACAGTGACCAGTGACCTCCAACAACCAGAGGACAGGTTGGATGTTTTGCCTATTTTATTGATTTGAAAATACCTTTATTGTTACTATAAAGTGATACTCATTGTAAAAAGAAAATTTAAACAATTCGGAAAAGTATAAAGAAGGAAGTAATACTTTTAAAGACTGTCTTTCCTGGTATCTCTCTGTATTTACATACCTAGTGTGTGTAAAATTTGACCCCCCCAGCCCCCCCAAAAAAGCCTGTCATTTAATGTTCATGTTTACTCCAGATCTTAGAAGTTTTTTGAAGGTAAATATATTCATAGAGAGTAATGATCGTCTTAAATTTATTTAGCTATTTCTCTTAGTTATTTGTTAAAATTTGGTTGTTTTCAGATGGAGTTTTGATGAAACGGTGACTCATTTCATTTATCAAGGCCGACCAAATGACACTAACCGAGAATATAAATCTGTAAAAGAAAAAGGAGTACACATTGTTTCAGAGCACTGGCTTTTAGAAGTAAGCAATACTTTTTTTTCCTTTTCTATTAAATGAGAATGTATATAAACATTTGCAGACATAAGCTAGTGTCCATATATGTAAACAAGTTTGATAACCTTAGTTAACAGTGCACATTTCATTTCTTTGGCATTAAAAACTTAAGATCTTTCGTCCCTAAATACTTAAACAAGTCTTTTTTTTTTTTTTTTTTTTTTTTTTTTTGTTTTTTTTTTTTTTT
>NW_024412400.1:29726034-29798017 GCF_014898765.1 Herpailurus yagouaroundi | reverse complement strand
TTTTTTTTTTTTTTTTTTTTTTTTTTTTAGCATTTATTTATTTTTGAGAGAGAGAGTGAGAGAGCATGAGCAGGGGAGGGGCAGAAAGAGAGGGAGACACAGAATCTGAAGCAGGCTCCAGACTCTGAGCCGTCAGCACAGAGCCCGATGTGGGAGGACTCGAACCTATGAACTGAGGTGAAGTCAGATGCTTAACCAACTGAGCCACAAGGCGACCCCATACTTAACAAGTCTTTAATGGATACTCTTTCTGACTTCTCTGATTCTTGTCGCTAATAAAAATGATGTGAAATAAAATGTTCTAAAAATTTAAGGTGAATTAATTTGGCACACCAGTGCAGTTTAGAACTGTGTTTTCTAGAATTTTTCTCTGTTTCTGGGTATTCCCAGGAATAGGATTGATACCTTGGCAAAAGCACAGGAATGAAATATGTTTTGTTCTTTAGTGTATATGACATTAAACAGTGAGAATAATTTTTCGTTTGTATGGTGGAATGTTTCAATGTCACCTACTTTTCAAAACTTTAATTCTGTAAACTTTTGCCATCTTAGAACATAATGGATTGGTTGTCCTTATTCTGCTTAACATCATTTATTCATTAAGATGTTTTTCAGCCCTGTTTTAAAGCCTGCCATTGTATTGCAGTGTGCCCAAGAGTATAAGCATCTTCCTGAATCTCTTTATCCACATACTTATAATCCCAAAATGAGCTTGGATATCAGTACAGTGCAAGATGGCAGACTCTGTAATAGTCGACTACTCTCAGCTGATTCAGCAACAAAGGATGATGAGGTAGATGATACGGATGATGCATTTACCCCCTCCTTAAGCTGAATGCATAATCTTACAGTGCTGTGAAACCAAATGTAATGACTTGTTTTGAGAAATTATAATTCTTCTCCTTGAATAGCCGGATCATTTGCCTGTAGAAGAAAATGACATAGACGATATGACCACCAGTAATAAAGAATTAGTAACATCAAATGGAGATGGAAGGAATGACTCTAAAGGAGGTAAAATATTTTAAGTTACAAAAAACATTTTTTTACAAATCTCTATCTTTCATACAGAATGCTTCCTTTGTTTTCTGTGTTGCTAAATACAAGTAAAGCATATATTTGAGGATTGATTTGAGGTTATATGCCAATCATTAAGTAATAATTTGCAAAGCTTTAAGTGATTTATAAGTGTCCAAACTTGTGAAATCTGTGGAACAAGTTATTTTAGAGTTAGTGTGATACAGCCCTATTCTGTTAAAGGTAGGTGGAATTGGTGGTTTTGTAAAAATTTATTCTTCAGTTTTCAGTAACTTCCAAAAAGCTTTATTGTATATGTGGTATATTTTAATATATTCACATGGTTTAAAGGTATGGAAGGAGGCATGAAGTTTCTCCCTGCCTTCCAGTGTTTTTAGTTTCTTATGTATCCTAGAGCTGTGTTATGCATATACAATCATAAATACATATGTTCTCTCCTGCACTTTTTTCTTAATATTAATTTTTTGGGAGAGCGTAAGTGGAGGAGGGGCAGAGAGAGGGGGACAGAGGATCCAAAGTGGGCTCTGTGCTGATAAGCTGACAGCAGCAATCCCGATGTGGGGCTCCAACTCACAAACCGCAAGATCATGACCTGAGCCAAAGTCGGACACTCAACTGACTATAAGCCACTCAGGTGCCCCACTCCTTCTGTACTTTTAAAAAAGTGTATAAATGGTGGACATAACTATATATGCTATTTTGTACATTCATCTTTATCTTTTTGCTTAATAGTTCAACTTTTGGAGTGTTTCATATTAGTACATAAGGATCTTGTTTGATCTTTTTCTTTTTTTTTGTAACTGTATAGTATTGATTGTGTTGACCAAGAAGAGGCTACAAAGCAACCAAAAGCAATTATTTGGGATTTTCAGGATTGCAGTCCAGGAGATAGAGTCCATTAAAACTCGTCATTGCAAGCAGGGAGTACAGGCTTATAAAGGCAGAAACAGCAAGGTTATATAACTTGCTTTGGAAGAAATATGATTGGGGCTGTCAGAGTTTAAATTGACTATCTAATACAAGATTGTTATTTAGCTAACAGATGATAACCTTTATTTGAGTCCAAAATAGAAGGATATGTTCTAAGAGGTGGTGGAGTTTGTGGTTGACAAGCTGCAATTGACAGAAGTTAAAAGCTCATAGTGTACCTGAGAATTGAAACAGGAGACTTTGCATAGCCTCACGTCCTTTGTCCTTTGACTCTGTTTTGAGTGACTCTCTTAGCAATGCTTCCATTTTGAATCTTCTTTCACATTTCTATGAATGACCATTTAGCCAGTCCCTTTTATGGGCATGCAGGCTATTTCTAATTTCTTGCTATTACAAAGAGTACAGCAGCAAATAACTATCTGTAGATGTTCTCTTTTTAATGGATTAATATTTTCTATTTTCCTTACTCATCTTACCCTACTGGAGCTTTCCTTATGACTTACCTATTTAGTTATTTAGTTAGTCCCACTCAGTTCATTCCAAAAATGTTTATTTAGGATCTATTTCTGTGTTTACAAGGAAACCAAGGATATATATATATTGTGGTCTGTTTTTAAGGACCAAGGGGTAGAAATCACATACATTAATTATGGATGCACCTCAGAGCATAGTACATAACACAAGAGGGTCAGAAGCAGACAGGGAGTTCTACAAAAGGGAGAATCACTGCAGGTCTTAGCAGGATGTCTTGGAAGGGCTTTTTTGATTTTTTCATATACGGTCCTTCTGGTAAGGACGGCCTAAGGTTCTGCAGTATTCATAGTCTTGTTCATTACTGTCGCCTGTAGTAAGCAATAAATGTCAAGTTAATAAATCTGTGTTCAAATACAGACAAAATAGTTAATGTGAATGAGATGTGATAAAAAAGAGAAACTTACCTTAATTGGTGTATTTGCATGTGTTTCAAGCTCTGACACAGACATTGGAGATGAGAGAGAACTTTCAGAAGCAGCTGCAGGAGATCATGTCTGCGACGTCAATAGTGAAACCCCAAGGGCAGAGGGCTTCCCTTTCAAGAAGTGGTTGTAACAGCACTTCTTCAACCCCTGATAGCAGTCGCTCTGCCCGCAGTGGGCGAAGTAGAGTCCTGGAGGCACTGAGGTATGTACCTGTCACTGGTGGCAGACAGGAGCAACTAGGTGACTCAACAGAAAGGTAGCTCCTTTTTTTTTTTTTTTTTTTTTTTTAATTTCTTTTTTTTTTCTTTTTTTTTTTTTTTTTAATTTATGTATGAAATTTATTGTCAAATTGGTTTCCATACAACACCCAGTGCTCATCCCAAAAGGTGCCCTCCTCAATAACCATCACCCACCCTCTCCTCCCTCCCACCCCCCATCAACCCTCAGTTTGCTCTCAGTTCTCAAAGTCTCTTATGCTTTGGCTCTCTCCCACTCTAACCTCTTTTTTTTTTTTTTTCTTCCTTCCCCTCCCCCATGGGTTCCTGTTGAGTTTCTCAGGATCCACATAAGAGTGAAACCATATGGTATCTGTCTTTCTCTGTATGGCTTATTTCACTTAGCATCACACTCTCCAGTTCCATCCACGTTGCTACAAAAGGCCATATTTCATTTTTTCTCATTGCCACGTAGTATTCCATAGTGTATATAAACCACAATTTCTTTATCCATTCATCAGTTGATCCTTATTTGGGTTTCTACTCGCTCAGTTCCATAAGTTAAGCCTCATTCTGCATTTTTTTTTTTTTCCGGCAAAGCAGAAGTTTAGAATAACAAGAACAGAACAGGAAAAAAGGGTTATAGTACTGGGCCTTACTTAGCCCAATCTATATACATATATTATATGCAGATACTATACTGGTTGTAGACTTTTCTCTCTTCCATTACTTCCTAGCTTTTCCTCCTTCCCTCTCTTGTTCCAAGCAGTTGTAGAATTCTTACTTTGGGGTAAGAGGCAGACAAAGGTTTGTTCCATACCAAGCAACTGCTTCACATTGAGGCATGATTAATATTTTTTATTACCAGGGCTCCTGGTGGCTCAGTCAGTTAAGCATCCAACTTTGGCTCAGGTCATGATCTCACGGCTCATGAGTTCAAGCCCTGCATCAGGCTCTGTGCTGACAGCTTAGAGCCTGGAGCCTTCTTTGGATTCTGTGTCTCCCTCTCTCTGCCCCTCCCCTGCTTGCACTCTGTGGCTCGCTCTCTCTGTCTCTCTCTCTTTCTCTCTCTCTCTCAAAAAGCCTCATTTGAAATGGATTCAGTGGATAGTTCTGTCATGTTGGTATTAAATAATAATCGTTCTAAACATTGTAATATAGAGAGAGAAATTTAAATTCTTTTAGAACCACATTCATTTTGTATTCTCTTTACAAATTTACCTTCTAGAAAAGGTGATTACAGATCTCAGTGTGATATGACAAGTTCAGTCGCATAACTTCATCTTTTTCCTGATAGAAGGATCTCTAATTGTATGTTGACTGTTAGGGGACTTCTATCTTGAATTGATTGATTGAACTATGCATCTGTCTTAAGCTACCTGTATATTTCATGAGGCCAATTCTGTATCTTCATACTGAGTAAACGTGACTTTTTGTCTAATGTACTTCAGATGATGTTTTGTCATTACAGAGAGCCTAAATCTTGTGCCAAGTCAGAGTAAATAAGTATACTCAGAATAAGGCTATCTGCCTTGTATTTGAGGCAAATGAACTCTCTGGGCTAAATTATTTTTGTTAAGATTCCATTTACATACATTGGAGGATTTAATATTTAGAAGGAAAACAGTTGGAATTATATTTACCGTCTAGTGGAATTATTATAATTATGACATAAAACATGCTTCACTCTAGTTCAGTATATGACTGATCTAAGACTCTGGGAGGTTCGGTTACCAAGAGCCAAAAGCACCTTCTTTTAAGGCAGCTTTTATAGGGTCTTTCCTGTGTAATTATAGTTCTTATTATTTCAAGTGATAAAAATACAACTGCTGGTAAGCAAAGTAACTGGTTTTCTAAACATTACCGTGTTTCCCTAAGCCTGTATAATTAAGAAAAATTCCATTTTCAAATGTAGCAATCATTTTAGAATTTTGAAAACAATTTCTTGACAGTAAACTTTCCCTTTTAAAGTTTTAAATATATGGACATTCAGTCGAAATAGATATTTTCTTTTCTAACTAAAACAGTAAGTTTTAGAAAGAAATATTTTTAAAAGAAAAAATTTCCCAAAGTTTATTTATTCCATATTTTCAGGTGCTTACTGTGTGCTAGATGGTGGGCATACAAAGGTGAGCCTCAAATTTGCAGTCTTATGGAATTTATGAGTGTAGATTTGTCGTGCCTATCTGTTTATTAAAATTGTCACTTTTACTCCTTAGGCAGTCTCGTCAAACAGTACCTGATATCAACACGGAGCCCTCCCAGAATGAACAGATCATTTGGGATGACCCAACAGCCAGGGAGGAGAGAGCACGGCTTGCCAGCAATCTGCAGTGGCCTAGTTGTCCCACACAGTATTCTGAGCTTCAGGTTGACATTAAAAAATTGGAGGATACTCCTTTCCAGGAGCCTTTACATGACGCAGAAACTGCTGAACAGGGTAACGAGAGGAAATCTATTCATTTGTTTGCATGAAGTACACATTGGCTTCTTAAAAATAGATAAGCAGATTGTGGTTCTCTGAATGACACATGCAAACAAAAAACTTACTAGATATTTTTGATTTTAGTAAGAGACAAAAAATAATTATAAATTGAGATAATTTATCAGTAAATTGAATAACATTTTTGGTTCTTAAATTGGAAATTGAAGATTGGGCAGTGTTTTCCAGACATAGTTTTTCAGTATTGTTCTTTCTCTCCTTCTCATCCTTTGTACATTTGTGTCATTAAAGTTTGGACTTTGCCCAGTTACTTTATTTTCATTTAAATCTTCTAAATTGAGCCAGCAGGTACCTATATCTGTTCTTTGAATTTGTATGTGTTTCTTTCTGAATTCTCCTATTTTTTCCCTTGGGCTCCACCTTGAAAACAAAATGATTCCTATCTTTCATTTTTGGTCATTTTTTCTCCCCCTTTTTCTCATATCGCATGATTCTATCTCTATACTAAATAGATTTTCTCCAATTGTAGCTTTTGCTGTCATTTTACAAATTTGGGTTCCATTTTACTGATGAAAGCTTGGTATTTAAAGAAAGGGTTGGGAGAATCCCGCAGATAACCTATTTGCCTTTTTAAAAAGCTAATTAATTGCACTTATTTATAAGCTCTAGAGGTAGGCTGCTTTTACGTGTATATTCCAGAGTTTGTGTTTAATATCATCTTGGTTAAGACAGATGAGACTGTTTGCCTGAATTTGTTCTTAGTCATATTTGGGTAACATCACACTGCAGCATTTTATTGCCCTCAGCTGTCTGTGATTCCGGAAACATGTGTGTAACTGAAGCCCCAAAACACCCAATCTCTGAAGAACTGGAAACACCAATTAAAGACAGCCACCTGATCCCTACACCTCAAGCCCCCAGTATTGCCTTCCCCCTGGCCAACCCACCGGTGGCTCCACACCCTAGAGAAAAGGTTAGTTTATCCTAAGTATGATGATATGCCCTTTTGATATTGCTATTTTGTTGCATTAAAAATTTATTGATAACAGTATCAGGAGTTCACAGATGTTGAAAACTGCATTTCTTTGCATTGTATTATTATTTCTGTATTTGATAAACTGGAAGACTAAGTAAAGTGTCACTGAAAAAGAATCATATAGCTGATGATAACCTTTTTAGTGTTAATTTTTTTTCTAAAATAAAACTCTTCCATTTCAGACTATAACAATAGAGGAAACTCATGAAGACCTAAAAAAACAGTACATATTTCAGTTGTCATCTCTGAATCCTCAAGAACGTATTGATTATTGTCATCTGATTGAAAAACTAGGTACAAGTATTTTACTTAAGTCAAAAATGCAACCTTACTTGGAAACTAGTGTAGTTGATATCATTTGTAAGGTGTAGAAATTGAGATTAAAAACATTGGAGCGGGGGTGCCTGGATGGCTCAGTCAGTAGAGCACGCAAGTCTTGATCTCGGGGTTGTGAGTTCAAGCCCCATATTGGGTGTGGATCCTACTTGCAAAATAAAATTTAAAAAGATGGGTAACTTGTCTAAGGCTGTATGTATTGAGTCAGCATTAGAACTTTGATTTTATAAAGGTCTAAATAAATCTGAAGTCACTGAGTTATAGCATGTAAATATTTAAAGTTTATTTAGATTGAAACCATCCATCAAAATGATTTAAGAATGTCTTGTGCTGCTTTGAGCTTTTTGTTCATTGGTGAAATCATTCCAATTGTAGGTTTAAAATAACACTGCATTTAATTGAGGTTGAAGGTAGAGTAATACCCAGAGAGGAACAACCTCTTCTGTAACATTCCACTATATATGTCAGGCTGTCCACCTGATGTCATTCTGGAAGCAGCATGCTAGGAAGGTAACCTGGTGCTCTTTAGCAGTACTGTCCAACCTAAAGAGAACATAAGCCACATATGTAATTTTAAACTTTCCAGTAGCCACATTTTAAAAAGTAAAAAACAAGTGAAATTAATTTTAAACGTATATTTTATTTAACCTAGTGAAGTCAAAATCCTATATTCAACACAAAATCAATATAAAATACCAATGATATTTTCCTTACTAAGTTCTTGAAAGGTATATTTTACACTTCTAGCACCTCTCAATTTGGCACCTCTCAATTTGGACCGGCTGTGCTTCAAGTGTTTGATAACCACATGTGGCTGGTGCCTACTCTGTTGGACAAAGCAGCTGTACAGGGTTAGGGAAAGTATAGGAAGAGAACTTAATCTGACAGCTTGGTATTGAGAAAACATTAAGATATAATGGTTGTTTTAGGGGCACCTGGGTGGCTCAGTTGGTTAGGCATCCACCCTTAGCTCAGGTCATGATACCGTGGTTAGGGAGTTTGAGCCCTGTGTCGGGCTCTGCTGACAGCTCAGAGCCTGGAGCCTGCTTCAGATTCTGTGTCTCCCTCTCTCTCCACCCCTCCCCCACTCCTGCTCTTTCTCTCTTCTCTCAAAGATAAACATTAAAAAAAAAACTTTTAAAAGAAGAAATGGGGGGCGCCTGGTGGCGCAGTCGGTTAAGCGTCCGACTTTAGCCAGGTCACGATCTCGCGCTCCGTGAGTTCGAGCCCCACATCAGGCTCTGGGCTGATGGCTCAGAGCCTGGAGCCTGTTTCCGATTCTGTGTCTCCCTCTCTCTCTGCCCCTCCCCCCTTCATGCTCTGTCTCTCTCTGTCCCAGAAAAATTTAAAAAATTAAATTAAAAAAAAAAAATTAAAAAAAAATAAAAGAAGAAATGGTTGTTTTAGTAATGGCCCTGAGTTGTCAAGAAAGTATTAAATGTTATTTAGTGCTGTCCTTTTGAGAATGTGGAAAACCATGATTTTTTTAAGGTTTCTGTCAAATACTGGGGCACTTGGGTGGCTCAGTCAGTTGAGTGTCTGACTTTGGCTCAGGTCAGGATCTCACCATTTGTGAATTTAAGCTCCACATCAGGCTTGCAGCTGTCAGCTAAGAGCCCGCTTCGGATCGTCTGTCCCCATCTCTCTGCCCCTCCCCCCCCACTTTGAAAAATAAACATTGAAAATTCTTTTAAAAATTTCTGTCAAATACAGTCATACAATTGCAAAGCTGTATTTCTTGGAAACTGGACTCATGCGGAACAGTTTCTCGGTTACTTGCTAAATCAGGTAGAGTTGTAAGTCACAATTGTTAAGCTTTAAGTAGAGGTCCCAAAATGAAAGAAGCTGTTTCAGGTGTTCATCTCCTGTATTTTGTTCCATCTCTGTAAACTGTGGACAAGAGTAGTATCAACTAGCAGAGCATTTTCTAGAAGAGGACAGAGAAAAGAGGCAGATGAGGACAGACTGTGCTGGAATTGAGTCTGAATAGAAAGTTTTTGATACTAGAATGCAGAGAGACCATATTATAAATGAAGCGTGGCCAGCTGATATATTGTGTTGTCTGGGTTACAGCATGAATTTGTTATATAGGATTAGATCCTGTTACAATGTGGAATTTTCACCTTCCTGTTCTTTTGTCACTCTGATAGTGGGTGAGTTACTGTGTATCTGTGTCATCATGGGTAGATTGCAGATAACAATAGTCACCTACCTTCATAGAGTTGTGGGAATTAAAGGAGTTCATAATCTGGAGCACTCTGAATAGTCCCTGGCATATAATAAGTGCTCAAACAGTATTGCTGCCATTATTAGACTCCTCTGTAAAGCATGAGTAGAATTTGAATGTTTTGTTGAATTCTCACGAAGTCCTTAAAACAACTCTGCCTAACCAGTAATCTCACTTCTGAAGTATAAATCAAAAGCTATGCTTTACATATGCTTACGCCACCTTCTTTCCTCTTAAGTCAGGCTTCATATATTTGTATGAGAAGAGGGTCAGCCCCCACCTGCTGCTTCATCTCTGTTTACCTATTGTGTGTGTTTTCCTCCCAAGCTTCTATGTTGTTGGGCTACTGACCTTATTTCCACTCACAGAAAATTTTCTTCTGCTTTTAGTCTGTAGAAGCCCCTTTTTGACTTCTGTCTCCCTGGTTATGCATATTCAGTGCTTGAAAACTGCAAAAGTGGTTGAAACTTGAGATACCAGCAGTAGTATATGGCCTCTGTTTATATTGTTTCTTTTTATATTTTAATTGTAACCAAGTGTGGACAAACTGGAAAGTTTGAACAAGGAAATGTATTGAGATAGCAAAAAACTTTTGTTAATTATATTATATCTGATAATGGCATTGTGGCTGTATAAGAAAATTACCATGTACTTTAAATTTTTTTTAATGTTTATTTTTGAGAGCAAGCGAGCACGTGAGTGGGTGTAGGGGAGGGGCAGAGGGGGAGACACAGAATCCGAAGCAGACTCCAGGCTCTGAGCTGTCTGCACAGAGTCCAATGTGGGGCTGGAACCCACGAACCGTGAGATGATGACCTGAGCCAAGGTCTGACGCTTACTGAGCCACCCAGGCACCCCTGAAAATTGCCATGTACTTTAGAAATGCATACTGACTGGACAGGGATAGAGTAACACAGTGTCTGGAATTTGCTTTAAAATAGTTAAGCTGGAAAGGAGGTAGACTGAAGTGGCATAGCAGGATTTTGATAATTTTAGAAGCCAGGTGGCCAGTGTGTGAGTGTTCATTTTACTGTTTTGCTTTCATATTTTATTTATTTTTTTTTAATTTTTTTTTCAACATTTATTTATTTTTGGGACAGAGAGTGACAGAGCATGAACAGGGGAGGGGCAGAGAGAGAGGGAGACACAGAATTGGAAACAGGCTCCAGGCTCTGAGCCATCAGCCCAGAGCCCGACGCGGGGCTCGAACTCACGGAGCGCGAGATCGTGACCTGGCTGAAGTCGGACGCTTAACCGACTGCGCCACCCAGGCGCCCCTCTTTCATATTTTAAAGTTTCATAAAAAATATTACTTTATAAAAATGTATGTGAAATGAAATAATTTTCAGTCAAGGTTTTTTTTTTATTTGGTGTATTTTGTAAATTCTGTGCAGAGTTGACATGTTTTTTTCCTAGGAAAAGTTAAGAATTCCAATAAAGTATCCATTTTTCTCTACTTTAGGTGGACTAGTAATAGAGAAGCAGTGCTTTGATCCTAGTTGTACACACATTGTTGTGGGACATCCACTTCGAAACGAGAAGTATTTAGCTTCATTGGCAGCTGGGAAGTGGGTGCTTCATCGCTCCTACCTGGAAGCATCCCGGACTGCTGGGCACTTTGTGCCGGTGTGTATTCAAATTAACATGAAGAATCATGTTTCTTTAAAAGTAAATTTCTTAACAATTGATTCCAGTACTTCCACTGACCATTCATATAATTGAAATAACTAAATGTGACAAATTAGATTATACCAATTTTATAAGGCCCACAGTAACAAAACAAAAAAATGTATAGAGATCACAAACCCAGACTCTTAGTGATATCAATTTTAATTTGGAAGTGGGCCTTTTTTTTTTTCTTATTGGAACAACATTAGAAAATTTCAAGATTATCTCGTTATAAGCTTTTATCTTTACTGCCAGTCCATTAAATACTAAGTTGTGTGAGATATTTTGGTTCCTAACTAACCATCACAGTAATACCTACCATGTAGTTTTTTGAAGTTTTCAATCAACATCCCTTAGGGATCTGATTTCTGTAGACAGGTAATCAAGCTGTTAATACATGTGTCCACTGAGAACATGTCCTTCTGTGAGGTTCATCTTACAGTAGATGAAACCAAATAATCTATGTTTATCAATTACTAAGGTATAGTTATCTGTGTCTCTTAGAAACGTATGCAGTATTTTTCTGATTTCTAATTAAAATCCTGGTATATGAATCGAAATTCATGTACATTTCCTTCTCTGTTCAAAAACTGATGCTTATTTTGTGCTCTATATTTATAACAATTGAGTGTATAGCTTTTAACTCTTACTAGATCATGGACTCCTTAAGGACATACTGTAGGACAACTCCAAAGTGTGTTGTACTGATTGTCTAGGAAGAAGACTATGAATGGGGAAGTAGTTCCATACTTGACGTTTTGACTGGAATCACTGTACAGCAACGAAGACTAGCACTTGCAGCAATGAGATGGAGAAAAAAAATCCAGCAAAGACAAGAATCGGGCATTGTTGAGGTATTAACATATATATAGTTATGTAGGTTATTTGAATGGCGTTCAGGAATTGTGGATTGAAGTCAGGAAGCCTGTATACACACTCTGGGTGGGGCGGAAGAATACATCTTTATTTCTACTAACATCTAATTGAAAGCATTTCCTTTCATTATAGAAGTCTGGGTAACAAATCCCAACGCTATTAACAGTACCAGTGATTTTACCCCAACAAAAATCAAGATATTTTTGCTTTGCATTATATTGCAAGTATCTTAAAGTACTGTTTGTGTTCATCACTGTTTTTTAAGTTAATGTTTATTTTTGACAGGGGGAGAGAGAGACAGCATGTAAGTGGGGGAGGGGCAGTGGGAGACACAGAATCCAAAGCAGACTCCAGGCTCTGAGCTGTCAGCACAGAGCCCGACATGGGGCTCGAACCCACAAACTGTGAGATTGTGACCTGAGCCAAAGTTGGATGCTTAACTGACTGAACTACCCAGGTGCCCCATCATCATTTTTTTTAATTGAAATGTAGTTGATGCACAGTGTTACATTAGTTTCAGGTATGCAACATAGTGATTTGACAACTATACATTATGCTATGCTCACCAAGTATAGCTACCATCTGTCTTTACTGCTCTAAAATTTTAGTAGTTATTCAGCCATCACTAGGTCTTTTGTGCAGAAGCACATCTGTTATGTTATAAATTTGTAAATATTTGGATAATTTTTTAAAAGATGTGGGGTTTTTTTGTAATCCTTTATATTAAAAATATTTTAGGGGCGCCTGTGTGTCTCAGTCGGTGAATCATCCAACTCTTGATTTCTGTTCAGGTCATGATCTCAGTTTGTGAGATAGAGTCCTATGTCAGGTTCTGCACTTACAGCACAGAACCTGCTTGGGATATATTCCCTCCCTCTCTCTCAAAACATTTTTTAAAAATCTTTAAAAAAACAAAACAAAACAATATTTTGAAACATTGTTCATGTGGCATGGAAATTACATTTCAATAAAGATGTTACTTTAAAATCATTATTTAAAGAACAGGTCCATAGGTTTCACCCAACTGTCAAAGAGGTCATGGCTTACAAAAAGGTTAGGAACCCAAGTTAGATAATCTTTTGTGTTGTATTCTGAGTTCTCTCCTTTATCCAAGCCCTTGTTAGCCTTAATTTCCCTTCTTTAGGGTAATTCCATTGGCTTCTGTTGATTGTTATTCCCTAGCTAAATATTTTGTATTTCCAATTTGCAAACATTTTCAAGAGAAATATAATGGAAGCTTCTTTAAAGAAGCTGTGCATGAAATTCTACCCTGGATTAATTATGAGAAAAAAGACTAAACAAAAGTCAATTTGCTTTGTTTTCATGTTAGCTAATCAGTAAAGCATTTTCCTTATCTTCAAGTATTTATTGATGGCCTACTGTGTGCCCAACACCCTGGCTGTGTGTTTCAAAGTATTCTGACCAAAGACAATTACCACTTGTGGCAGAAGTAAAGGTTATTTGTTGACATAAAACTAAATTTACAGATAAAATAATGTATTTGTATTTTATTTCCCAAATAATTTCAACACTGGTATTTTTTCATTTGTAGGGGGCATTTAGTGGGTGGAAGGTCATCTTACATCTTGACCAGTCCCGAGAAGCAGGATTCAAACGCCTTCTTCAGTCAGGAGGAGCGAAGGTTTGTATTGAGTCAACTTACTAAATTTTTTACACAAGTTATTTTCTAACCATGATTGCTGTGATCAGGTGATTTTCTGTACTTTATGAGATGGTAATTCTCAAGCACAAATTATACAGTTGAACTACTTTGGGACAGTGATAGATTGTAATGCTTATTTCTTCTTTAGGTGCTACCTGGTCATTCTGTACCTTTATTTAAAGAGGCCACACATCTCTTCTCTGACTTCAGTAAACTGAAACAAGATGACTCAGGAGTTAACATAGCAGAGGCTGCTGCCCAGAATGTGTACTGCCTGAAAACAGATTACATTGCTGATTATCTGACGCAGGTTTGTACGAGTTTGTCCTTGCCCTCCTCATACCCAGAGACAGGCTTATATGCGTAGGGAGGTGACCGCACAACAAAACCCTTGTTAGCTTATGTATTAATAGAATATTCGTCTCCTGTTGTTCTCCTCTGTGCAGTTCCTCTCTGTTTCATTCTGTTTTTTATAATAACACATATGTAAACATTGAACTTGGAGTTAAATGAGGCAGGTATAAAAATCTAGGTACCTCTAAAAGCTTTAAAACTGCTTTTTAATTAAGGTAAGCCAAAACTCAGCCTGCTGTGTAGGTTTTGCTGTTTGTGTTTGGGAGTTGGCTCAGGATTTATAGAAAGAATGGCTAAAACACGTTTATGTTTTTTTTACGTTTTTTTTCTTACCTTTTTTTTTTGAAAAGCCTTTATCATAAAGCAGCGAGGTGTACCGAAGAGGAATTAGTAAGGCAATACTAACTCCTAGAAACACCTAAATAACTTTTTAAAAATCTCAAGCTTTTTCTTTCCCTGCCTCTCTTGGGGCTGTGTTGGGAGTTGGGTACTAGATGTCTGGAGGAATGCAGTGGGGGAGTAGTAGGGTGCTCTGTATTTCTGTGTCTCAGCTCACCACTGCCTACCTAGCTCTCAGAAGTAGCTCAAAACAGAACACTTGCGTGGAGCAAAGCAGCAGAATAGGGAGGGGAGAGTGTCGACTTCATGTTCAAGCTCATGGTCGAGATAAGCTAGGTACAAGTACAACTCAGATAGGCTCACCGCAGTGTTCTGACCTCAGGTTAAAAGCTAGGTGCATTGGGGGGAATGAACGAATGAATGAATTAAAAAAATAAAGGTGGGTGCAGTAGCCACAGGGATCTTGGTGATGATAGCTTTTAGCTTGTCTTTAGCCACGTCGCTCCAATCTGGACGGTCACCCTCTACTTCTGTGCACTGCTGTCCTCCCAGGACCTCCATTCACTATCCTTTCTCTTTGTCAGATCTCCTGTTTCTGAATCCCATCTCATCCTGATCTCTCCTTTTGTTGAGGGTCATCTTATAGTAATTACTTGAGAAAGCACATGAGAGATAAGCAGAGATTTTCTATGTGTGAAAGTTTCTTTCTTCTGTGCTCACACTTGACTGATAGATAAGTTCCAACCCAGCCTTTGACGCCCATCCAAACTGTTTTCTCCTTGGACTTTTGATTGCTTGTCTCCTTGCTCCTAGTATTGCTGTTGGGTAGTTACAGCCTTCCTGATTCATAATCTATGTAAGTAATCTAGTAGGAAGCTCTTTTTATCCCTAGTTTTCTAAAATTTCAAAATGATAGGTTATCATGTGGGTCTGTTTATATAATGCCATACATGATAAGCCTCTTCTGGTCTGGTAACTTGTATCTTTCAGTTCTGGGAAATCTTGAATTATTTCAGTGATGATTTTTATTTTCCCGCTCCATTTTCTGTTCATTCCTTCTGGTACTTCTGCTACTTACATATTGGATTTTCTTGTTTCGCAAGTATTTTTAATCTTCACTTTTTGAGAGGTTCCCTCAGTTCATTCTTCTCCTTTTGTTAGCTCTTCACTTCGGTATCATGTTTTTAATAAGCAAGACCTTTTTTTAGTTTTTTTGAATTTACATTTTAGTATTTTAATAACATCTTTTTTTGCTTCATAGATGTGATACCTTCTACTAGATGTCAGGATTTACTGGTTTATTTTTCAAACTTCTCTTATTTCTGCATACTCTCCTCATCCTCTAAGCTGCATTCACCTCTTTGGGTCTTTATCTTCCATGTTAGAGGAATTTATCAGACATTTGGTAATTCTTGGCTTTCT
The DNA here is from genome assembly GCF_014898765.1 of Herpailurus yagouaroundi. Taxonomy (NCBI): domain Eukaryota; kingdom Metazoa; phylum Chordata; class Mammalia; order Carnivora; family Felidae; genus Herpailurus; species Herpailurus yagouaroundi. The sequence goes on along the minus strand of NW_024412400.1, from coordinate 29,782,511 downwards.
GTTCATGGTTAAGAGTAGAGGATTAAAAGCTGATTGGAAGTACCGAGTGCACAAGTCTTGGCAGCTTTGATCTGAATGCAGTAGTCTGGGTGGTCTAGTTATTGGGGACTCTCTTCTAGGTTCATACTTTCATGTACTTCTTGAATTGTTTCAGTTGATTCAAAAAGGAGTCTTCCTGTGGATAGAGTGTATTATGCTAAGTGAAATAAGTCAGTCAAATAGCCTGTGATTTCACTCATATGTGGAATTTAAGATACAAACCAGATGAACATAAGGGAAGGGAAGCAAAAATAAGATAAAAACAGGTAGACAAACCATAAAAGATTCTTAAATACAGAAAACAAACAGGGTTGATGGAGGGAAGGGGGTGGGGGGATGGGCTAGATGGATGATGTATACTAAGGAGGGCACTTGTTATGATGAGCACTGGGTGTTATATGTAAATTATACACATGAAACCAGTTTACCGTACGTGTTAAGTAGAATTTAAATAAACAATTGACATGAAGAAAAACAATGAGGAGTCTTGCAATCTGCCTCAAGGAGGAGTCTGGCCACCTTTTGTTTTACCTGAGATGCAATTGACATAACATTAATTTCAGATGTCCAACATAACAATTGCGTGTGTTAATATATATATACAAAATGATCACCATAAGTCTAGTTAATATCCATCACCACACATTGACAAGTTTTCTTTCTTGTGAGAACTCCCAAGATTGAGTCTCTTAGCAACTTTCAAATATACCATACAATATTAACTGTGGTCACCATATTGTACATTATATCCTCAGGACTTACTTATTTTATAACTGGAAGTTTGTACGTCTTGGTCACCCTTACCCATTTCCCTAAGCCCTCCAGCCCTGCATCTGGCAGCCTCTCTTTGGTTCTTTGTGTCTATCACATTTGGGGGATTTGTGGGTTTTATTTTGGTTTTTGTTTTAGATTCCACTTACAAGTGAGATCATCTGGTTATTCTTTTATCCGACTTATTTCACTTAGCATTAAGGCCATCAAGGTCCATCCATTTTGCTGCAGTTGGCAGGGTTCCTTGGCTGAAATATTTTTTATGGCTGATTAATCCATTGTTGTGTGTATATTAGGTTTTTATTCATCTGTCTGCAGGTACTCAGGTTGTTTTCATATCTTGGCTATTGAAAATAATGCTGTAGGGGCGCCTGGGTGGCTCAGTCAGTTGAGTGTACAACTTCAGCTCAGGTCATGATCTCACGGTTCGTGAGTTCGAGCCCCGCATCTGGCTCTGTGCTGACAGCTCAGAGCCTGGAGCCTGCTTCCAATTCTGTGTCTCCTTTCCTCTCCCCCTCACACTCTGTCTCTTTCTCTCAAAAATAAACGTTAAAAAAAATTTTTTTAAAGAAAATAATACTGTAATGAACATAAGGGTGCAGAAATCTTTTCAAATTGTTTTCATTTTGGATAAATACGTAAAGTCAAATTGCTGAGTCCTAGGTAGTTTTATTTTTCATTTTTTTAAATTGAAATATACAGTGTTGTATTAGTTTCAGGTGTACAATATAATGATTCAATAATTCTGTACATGGTTCAGTGCTTATCAAGAGAAGTATACTCTTAAGGTAGTTCAAGTTTTAATTTTTTGAGGAAAAAAATAATGGCTGCACCAATTTATACCCCATAAGAGTACAAAGAGTTCTCTCTTCTCCATATCCTCACCAACACTTTTTAATTCTAATGTGTTTGGTAATATTTTGTTATGGTTTTGATTTGCATTTCTTTGATGATAAGTGACGTTGAACACCTTTTCACGTACCTGTTGACCTTCTATATGTCTTTGGGAAAATGTTCAGATCCTCACATTTTTAATCAGATTGTTTTGGATATTAACCCCTATCAGATATATGATTTGCAAATAATTTTCTCCCTTTGTTAAGTTGCCTTTCTTTTTGTTGATGGTTTCCTTTGCTGTCCAGAAGCTTTTTAGTCTGATGTCATCCCACTTATTAATTTTTGCTTGTGTTGCTTTTGTTTTTGGTGTGAAGTCCAAAAAATTTTTACCAAGAGAAATGTCAAAGGAACTCACTCATTACAGGGGCGCCTGAGTGGCTCAGTCAGTGAAGCGTCCAGCTTCCTCTCAGGTCATGATCTCGTAGTTCGTGGGTTTGAGCTCCACGTTTGGCTCTGTGCTGACAGCGCAGAGCCTGAAGCCTGCTTTGGATTCTGTGCCTCCCTGTCTCTGCCCCTCTAGCGCTCATGACCTCTCTTTCTCTCTCTCTCTCTCAAAAATAAACATTAAAAAAAAATTTTTTTAAGGAGCTCCTTACAGATTTCTTTTAGTTTTATGGTTTTATGTCTTGGGTCTTTCATCCAAATCTTTAATCCATCTTGAGTTTATTTTTGAGTATGATGTAAGATCACGGTCCCATTTCATTCTTTTACATGTGGCTGTCTAGTTTTTCCAACACCATTTATTGAAGAAACTATCCTCTTCCCATTAGATATTCTTGGCTCTTTTGTAATTGACTACAAATCCCTGGGTTTAATTCTGAGTTTTCTATTCTGTTCTATTGATCTCTTTGGATGCCAGTACCATACTGTTTTGATTGCCATAGCATTGTAATATAGTTTAAAATCAGGGAGCATGATGCCTCCAGCTTTGTTCTTTCTCAAGATTGTTTTGGCTATTTGGAGTCTTTGTGAGCCATACAGATTTTAGGTTTGTCCCATCTCTGGTAAAAATATGCCATTGGAATTTTGATAGGGATTGCATTGAATATGTAGATTTCTTTGGGTAGTGTGGACATTTTAACAATGTTAATTCTTCCAGTTCTTGAGCACAGATATCTATTCATTTGTCATCTTTTAAACAGGGTATCTTTGGGTCTTGCTCGTTAATTCTTTAGTGTAGTTATTGATATGACTGGGTTTATGGTTTTTTGCAATTTGTTTTCATTTTCTCTCCTTTGTTCTTGTGTTTCTCCTTTCTTGCCTTTTTTTTTTTTTTGCTTGGCGGCAGGGCGTTTTGCTCGACAGATTACAATATACTTTCTTAACCTTTCATAGTCTAGGTAGAATCATGTGCCACTTCACACAGAAGGCAGAAAACTTGGAATCATACGGGTTCCTTTGCTTCCCCTGTCCTTTAAATTCGGAGACAGTAAACTGTAGCTCACAGGCCAGATCCTATCCCCTGCCTTTTTTATAAAGTTCTACTGGAACACAGCTGCATTCACGCATTTGCATATTCTCTGTTCTTCTTTTGCACTCCAACAGCCGGCTTGAGTAGTTGCAACAGACCATCTGTCCTACACAGCCTAAAATATTTAATGTCTAGTTCTTTAATGTAAAGCAGGGGCCAGCAAACTTTCTGGTATCAGTTTTCCTTCAGCCTGAAAAATTTTGGTTTGTAGTATAAGTCTGATGGGACCAATTCTAGTGGTTTTTTGTTTTTTTGTTGTTTTTTTTTCTGTTTTTGAAAGTGTTTATTTTACCTTTATTCTTGAAGGATCTTTTTGTAGGATATAGGATTTGGGGTTGATATTTTTTTTCTTCTTCTTCTGCTACTTTAAAGATTCCACTTTCTTGCTGCCTCCATGGTTTCTGATAAGAAGTCAGTGGTAATTTGAATTCTTCTGTATGCAATGCAGTATGTCATTTTTTTTTCCTGACTGTTCACAATTTTCATCTTTGGTTTTCACCATTTATGATATTTCCAGATGCTGTTTCTTTACATTAATTGTGCTTGGTTTCTGCGGAGCTGTGTCAGTCTGGAACTTTCACCAGATTTGAGAAATTTTGGCCATTATTTCTGCTCCATTAGGAATTTAGTCACTCATACCTTTTGATATAGTTCCACAGGTCCCTAAAGCTGTGTTTAGTTTATTTGCAGTCATTTTTCTGTGTTTTTCTGATTGACCAATACCTCTTTATTTGCCTACAACTTTACTGATTTTTTTCTGTTATTTTCATTCTGCTCTTAAGCCTATTCCAGGAGATTTTTTTTTTCAATACTAAATTTTGTTTTATTTAAATAGGCTTCACTCCCAGCACAGAGCCCAAGGCAGGGCTTGAACTCACAACCCTGAGATCAAGAGATGGAACACATAACCAACTGGGCCACTCAGGCACCGTGAAATTAAGTTTTTTTGTATCTGGAATCTCTATGGCTTCTAGTTCTGCTTTTTCATTTCACTCAAGTGTAATAGCTGATTTGGTATCACTGTTTACTATCCAACATCTGGGTCATGACAAGATGTTCAATTTATTTTGAGTTAATTGTAGATTTAAAAATGCAGTTATAAGAAATAATGCAGTGTCCCCCAGTAGATAAGGTCTTGCAAAAATGTAGTAAAATTTTACGGCTAGGGCATTGACATGATGCAGTCTATGTGTATTCCAATACCCCCCACTTCTCCTTATGCGTCTGCCACCACAGTCAAGATACAGAACACTCTGTCACTAGAGCCATCCTTCATTTTGGCTTTTCTTACACCCACCTCCTTCTCTTCATTCTCTTCTGAGCTGTCTTACTTCTGGCAACCACTAATCCATTGTCAGTTTCTGTAATTTTGTCATTTAAAATCTTAAATGGAATCAGTATAATGTCTAATCTTTGGCTTTTTTTTTAATCAAGTTGTTACTTGTATCAATTTTATCTTTATTGCTGAATAGTTCAGATGTACTACAGCTTTAACCATTAACCTATTGAAGGACATCTGGGTTATTTCTATTTTGGGGCTGTTATGAATAAAGCTGCTCTGGGGCACCTGGTTGGCTCAGACACTTGAGCAACCAACTCTTGATTTCAGCTCAGGTCATGATCTCCCAGTCATGGGATTGAGCCCTGCTTTGGGCTCTGCACTGAGTGTGGAGCTTGCTTGGGATTCTCTCTCTCCACCCCCTCTCTACCCCCCCCCCAACTCCCACGTGTGCTCTCAAACATTTAAAAAAAAAAAAACTGCCATGAACATTTGTGAGAAAAGATTTCATTACACTGGGATAAATGATTGAGAGTGTGTTTTCAGAGTGGTCATATTTTAAATTCCTACCAGTGTTGTTTTTCTGTATCCTTATCAGCATCTGTCTCTTATTTTAGCCATTCAGTTGATGTGTAGGTAATCTCTCACTGTGGCTTTAATATGCATTTCTGTAATGGCTCATCAGAGTGACTGTGATATGCTTTTGTCCTCTTCATAAAGGTCCTATGAGGTGTGAGGTTCATGTAGGTATGAAATTTAGGTAAAAAATGGTCTTAGAATGTCCAGTTGCTCCACCATAAAAACCATCCTCCATTTAGTTGCTTTGAACCTTTGCCAGAATTCACTTGGGCATGTTGTGGGGGCTATTTCTGGGTTTTCCACCCTACTCATCTAGGTGTCTTTACCTCTGCAATAGCGTCCTATTATACATGTAGTAAGCCCTGATGTGAAGCAGTCCTCTTTACTCTTCTTTTTCAAGACAGTCTCAGCTGTTCTAGGGCCCGCACCTTTCTGTGTAAGTTTTTAAATAAGTTTATTTACATGCCTACGAAAACATTTTGCTACCATTTTGATAGGAATCAAGTGAATTGAATCTTTACTATATTATCTTTACTATATTATCTTTACTATATTAAGCCTTTTGGTCCATGAACACAGTATGTCTACTTAGTTCATCTTTGATTTCTTTCATTAGCATTTTGTAAGTTTCAGTATATGTTTTAGGTTTTATATCTATTTCTTTTTTGGGCTTTTGGATTCTAATTGTTTTTTCTTGAGAATGGGTCATGTTCTTCAGATGTGGAGTAATTTTGGATATATCTGGACATTATAAGTTGTAGAAACTCTAGATTCTGTTGTGTTCCTCAGGAGAATGCCATTCTGTTTGCTTCGCAGGCACCTTCTGCAATACGTGGGGGCTTAAATCTTTAGCCTTACGTTGAGCCACCTCTGTACATCCATGGGGAGAAGTGAAAGATTTGGGCAGAGTTCACAACAGACTTTGGGACTTCCCCTGCTCCTTCCTGAGATTTCCCACCTCATTTTCCAGTGGCTGTGGTTTCAGGCCGTTAATGCTACATGTTTTCTGTTGAGGTTTAGCCAGACCACATGACACAGACTGGGGCTTCTCAGACCAAAAACAAACAAATGACAAAAAGAGAAATTCACCCCTGACCAAGTGTCAACCCCTTCTAGTATTTGCCTGATCTCATTTCCTCTCCTGTGTCTTGTGTTAGGTGCTTTTAATATATTTGGGTCACAAGTTGTCATCCAGGGGAAGAGTCCAATCGAAAGATTTATTTTCATGTTATCCAGTCTGCCATCTTGCTAGAAAACCAAGTTTTATCACACTTGTAATAGGGAGGAAAGGTCCTTTTCAGTCAGGATATGGTTATAAGAGAATTGCAAAGGTTTTTGAGGCAGGTAGAGTAGAGTATATGAATTTTGGCTTTGCCACCTGCTAGTTCTATAATATTATTTAACCTTTATCTTATCTGTAAAATAAGTAAAAAAGATTTTCAAAAACTGACACTAAGTATAAGGTGTCACTTCTTAACCCTACTTTACAAATGAAACCGTTATCAAGATCCAAGCTATGAATTTTTCTGATAAAAGGTGAGATTTTGTCACACACAGTCTGTTCCCTAAATGTGACAAGGGCTAGGTAGCACCTTAACAGACAAAATTATTTTGGTTAAAGAATTACCTAATAACACTTTGAAATCTGAAAAAAAAAAAGAACAATGTTTTTTTTTCCCCGCTTTTATAGGAATCCCCTCCTCAAGTAGAAAACTACTGTCTATCAGAAACTATCTCATTTCTTCAGAATAAGGAACCTGGGCCTGGATCATCACAGAAGAGGAAAGCTCCTACAGAGAAAAAGAAACTCAAACGACCTAGAGTAAACTAATCGTGTTTACTCTTTCGTGACCAAATCTGATCTTTTTAAATTACAAAACCTGAATGCTACGGTCATGGATTTGCATAGTGATTTAAAGACAAGTGTCTGAAGAATTCAGGTTCAGCATATAATAATGACCTTGCTTGAAATTAGTTTTTAACACCTGAAATTTTAATCACTGCAACATTAACTGTCTTACTTGAAATAACAACAAAATACAAATCCTCCTCTAGCTTGTCATTAAACCACATTGAAGTGTGTAAGGGACTTTTTATTTATTTTCTTGTAAATAGCTGAGGCTGTAGTTTAGTGGAAGTTTTAGCAAGGTGATGGATTTTACCTTAAAATGCCTGCATTAATTCATAACAAGGAAGTTATCAATTGGGATTTATTCACGTTTCCCCTGATTCGCCTCACTACTTTCCTGCTTTTTAACAGGAGCCTGAGCACAAGGTTTAATGAGGAACCAAGGCTTTAAACTAAAATATGTGAGTGTATATATATGTAAATGCATGTTTGTACAAATCTCCATGATATTTGCCAAGTTTGGGTGCTAAAACTTGGAAAATAAAGAATAAAAAAGAAAACCAAATAAAACCTATCTGGGCAACTAGTTTAATCTCTACACCCAACATGGGACTCAGACTCATGACCCTAAGATCACATCACACGCTCTACCTACCTACTGTGCTGGCCACGTGCCCCCCCCATTCAATTAAGTTTTTAAATGCAAAGCATTTCTTTTGTTGAAACAATAAATGATGTGTAAAATTTAGCTTAAGCAAATTGCTCTATTTCTCATTTATTTAGAATATTGTATTAACTGGGTTTAAAAAAAACCCTTTTGTTGGAACTATAAAATTGCATTAGCCTTTATTAATCTAATCTGAACCCCAAGTACTACATGTGTTACCACAGTCCTCTACAGGTAAAGCTGCCTCATTTTGTTGAAGGGACAAACCAGAATTAGAACCATGGTTTTTATGTAAATGGTCCCATTCCTAATGATTTTCTGAAAGGCAAACTCAAATGGTGATGGGTCCAAGTTCTTAACCTGGAACAAAACCTCTCAAGTTTTTATCAGATCTTCCTCTGAATGGAGGGAAATAATGGGTTATCGCAGCCCTCACAATTGGCCCTTCAAAGTTTTCAGCTTTGAGCTAATTCAGGCTTAGGACAAAAATTCCTACACAAATAGCCTTCGCATGTAAACTTCACCCTCCCCACATAGAAACCACACTGTCCTGTTTTTTATCAGCCATTTTGTGTGATCGGAGTTTTCACTGGCAGTAAAAGATCCTATTTCTCTCTATCCCACATAAAATTATATAATGTACCATATTCTTTTCTGCCAAGATTATGAACGGTTTCTCCAGTCAGTTCTGAAAACACATAGTTTATAAAGAGTCCAGATGTCAACTCCTGATTCTCCAGAATCTCTAGATCAACAAGTTTGGCTTTGGCTTTGCTTCATAGGCCTTCTTACATGCAAATAATGCCAAATAGGAAACTCTCTCATTTAAGAAGAAAAACAAAAGCTTTCCTTAATTATTCTTAGTTTCTCCAAAGAATTGCAATTGCATTTTAATGTGACACTTAAATTAGCATTTCGTATTCCTCCATGCATTCTCTTGTACATCTGCCTGGTGTCCAGCATTCATTAATCCAGCAAATATTCCTTAGAATGTAAGTAGTACGTGGGATTCAGGAGCAAACCACCTAGAAAGCATGCCTACTCACAGAGATTAAAGAGGCAGGCTCTGTATTACAGACTTTGTGAAACAATTCAAATTCAGAAGTTGAAGCCTAACCCCCAAAGTGACTGCTTGGAGATAGGGCTTTTAAGGAGGTAATTAGGTTAGACAAGATCTTAATGTTTATTTTTGAGAGAGTATGAGCAGGGGAGGGGCAGAGAGATGGGAGACAGAGGATCTGAAGCGGGCTGTGCACTGTCAATGCAAAGCCCAACGTGGGGCTCGAACTCATGATGAACTGTGAGATCATGACCTGAGTCGAAGTCACTCAACCGACTGAGCCACCCAGGCGCCCCTAGAGTGCAAAGATTCTTAACCTGGGGGCCATAATGGCTGGAATGGACACAGGAACAATTTGGTATATGTACACTTTTAGGGCAGAGCTCCTAGTTTTAGAACTCACATCTATAATTTCCCACTCCAAATAGACAAACCACTGTTGTAATTAATCTAAACCTGTTTCACAGGTACACCTCTCACCCAGAGGTGCTTTAATACACATTGCTCTATATCAGGGGTTGCCAAACTTTTCTATAGAAGTCCAGATAGTAAACATTTTAAGCTTTGTGGGCTGGATCTTTGTGACATTTTCTCCCCAACCTTTTAAAACCATAAAAAAATCACAGCTACACAAAAATAGGCAGTGGGCCACAGAACACTGACTCCCACTCTATAATCCTAAAAATACTTTTAATCTAGATCTGTCAACAAAGCAAAGCACGCAGCTCTTTGTTTTTCTGCAATCTCAGCATAAACCTCGCTTCTGGTTCGCAACCCAGTCAGGAGGGACCTCACGACCCCTAGCAAACTCCCCGACTAAAGGGCTTGAATCCCACATCTGGCACTCCCAACTTTTAAGAGCCACATCTGAGAGACGAGACCCCAGAACGACTAGCTTTGAAAGCCAAAGGGACCTGTATCCAGGAGACCCACAAGGCTGCAGCAATCTGAGAAACAGCTCTTAAAGGGCTGGTGCGGACTCCAGGGCCCAGAGCAGAGGCAGCTGACCAGAAAGTGCCCGTTTTGTACAAGAGGCCTAGTTGCTTATCTTAAAGCTCCAGCCTGAGGGGCAGGCACCCAATTTAAAACGCATAGGCCCTACTGAAATACTCTCCAAAGTCGGATACCTGGCAGGCGCCATCTTGCCCTCTCCCTCTGCACCCCCCCCACTCTCCTCCCCCCCAACCCCCATCCCCACACACACTGGGAAAGGAGCTCGTGCACCCATGTGGTGCTCTGCTTTTATGTCTGGTGCCCCAGTTTTTGCAGCAGCTGCCGCCCAGGGGACACCTCTTGATCACCCGGCACAAGCAGCTTCCATTTGGGGGTTCCATGGGACTATTAACAAATGCAGCAACAGTTCTTAACTGGCTACCATCTCCCAGGGCACAGTGCAGAACCAGCCACCGAAACGTAGCCCCAGACTTTGTGTGAAGGAGGCCATGTTGCTTTAACCTTCAGCCTGAAGGGCAGGCTTCTGATGTCACATCTAGAGGCCTGAGGGCACGGTTTCTGCGCCCTCCTCTGGCCTCACTCCCAGTCACTGGCATTTCCCAGGGAGGAGCTGGTACACATATCTGGTGCCCAGGTTTGTGTGCCTTCTGTCTAGAGAACACCCCTGGTCACCTGGTTCTGGTGGCCAGCAGGGCCTAAGTTCACAGGTCCCGTATTTTAACAAATGCAGAAAGAGTGCTTCACTGGCTGCCTCATGGGGCACAGCCTGGGGACAGCCACTGAAACACATGGCAGTCTTTCTGTGAGAGCTCTGTCAGCTTAGCTTTATGGCTGTGGCCTGAGGGACTGGCTTCTAATTAAAACATGTATCTAAGGGCCAGTACAATCCTCTCCAGAGACCTGAGTGCGATGTTACCTTCAAATTCCCTCTGCCTTGCTCCAGGTCACCAGTATCTCCTAAAAAGGAGCTTGTGCACACATTTGGTGCCCCACTTTTTGCAACTACTGCCTAGGAGACACCCCTTGACCACCTGGGTCTGGTGGCCAGCAGGTCTTATGTTCATGGGTCCCACGGGGCCTTGATAGTCCAAGAAACAGTTCATAAGTGGCTACCACCGCCAGGGTCCAGCAGACTGAAACAGAGAGCCTGGAGGTGTGTGAGAGGCTGATTAGCCTCATAGCTGTGGTCTGAGAGGCTGGCTTCTAATTGAATACACATCTGGAGGCCAACTACCATCTTTTGCAGAGACCAGGAAGGGGGTTCAGTGGGCACCATATTCTCATTCTCCCTCTGTCCCACCCAGGTCACTGGTGCCTTTGGGAAAGGAATGTGGTGCCCCAACACCATCTGGTACCCCAGCATTTATACCACCCAAAAGGTTCCTTGATAGCCTGGCTCTGGTGGCTGGTGGGGCTTCTGTTCAAGGTTCAATGGGACAGTAGCAAATAAAGAAACATTTCTTAACTGGCAATCACCCCATGGCTCAGTGCACAGGGGGCAGACAGAAATGCTCATTTCCCACTCTTCCCTGAAAAAGGTGTATTTGCATACTTTAAAAGCTTCTGCGTGAGGGTCTGGCTTCCAACCAGCCTGAATCTGGGTACTGACTGAGATCCTCCCCTTTGGGACATGGACAGGTCTTGGCACACTTTCAACTACCAGGAATCAGTAACAATAAAGTAAGCCACTTGTACAATCACAAAGGTTGATGAGACACTCAAGAGCTAGGGCAGGGTTGAACAGTAAGGATGGTCTACACTAGCCCACTCCTTCAAAATTGAAAGGGGTGGCTCTGTCCTCTAATACACAGAAACCAACAGAGGAAAAGAAAGAATAAAAACCTCAGAATAAGGGGCACCTGGGTGGCTCGGTCCATTAAGCATATGACTCTTCAGCTCAGGTTGTGATCTCGCGGTTCGGGAGTTCGAGCCCTACATCCAGCTCTGCACTGACAGTGCGGAGCCTGCTTGGGACTCTCTCTCACTGCCCCTCCCACTTCTCTCTCTCTCTCAAAATAAAAAAACACCTCAAAATAAGACCATAGTGAAATGGAGGTAAGTGATTTACCTTATAAAGACTTCAAGATAATGGTCAGAAAGATGCTCACCAAGCTCAAAATAATGAATGAACGAAGTGAAAATTTCAACAGAGAGGAAATATAACAAAGTACCAAACAGAAGTCACAGAGCTGAAGAATACAGTAGCTGAACTAAAGGAAGCTAGATAGGGGCACCTGGGTGGTTCAGTTGGACTGAAGCGTCTGACTTCGGCTCAGGTCATGATCTCACCATTCGTGAGTTTGAGCCCTGCATCGAGCTCTGTGATGACAGCTCAGAGCCTGGAACCTGATTCAGATTCTGTGCCTTCCTCTCTCTCTTGGCCCCTCACCCACTCATGCTTTCTCTCTCTCTCTCTTTCTTTTTCTTGCTCTCTTTTTCTGTTTCTCTCTCTCAAAAATAAGCATTAAAAACACACACACACACGAAAACAAAAGGAGGCTAGATGAAGCAAAAGAAAGGATCAGAGAACTCAAAGACAGGGCTGTGGAAATCAATGAATCAGAACAGCAAAAAGAAAAAAGATGAAAACAAGTGAATATAGCTTAAGGGACTTACAGGACATCATCAAGAAAATCACTATATGCATTACAGGGCTCTCAGAGGGAGAAAAGAGGAGGGCAGAAAATGTATGAAGAAATAATGGCCAAAAACTTCTCTAATCTGGGGGAGGAAATAGGCATCTAGACCAAGGAAGCCCATAGAGTTCCAAATAAAAAGGAATCCAAAGAGACCCCCAACAAGACATGTTATAATTAAAGTGTCAAAAGTTAGAGACAACAAGGGGGAGCTTAAGAAGATGGCAGAGTAAGAGGATCCTGAACTCATTTCCTCCCACAGACACATCAAGCCTGCAGCTAAATATAGTGCACCTCACTCTGTAAATGACATGAAGATTGGCAGAACAGCTCTTCCACAGCTAAAGTCATAAAGAGAAAGCCATATTGAGAAGGAAGGAGGCCAGAGATGTGGTTAGGAACTAAACTCCCAGTGTGGTGAACCACAGGTAGGGAACCACACACACAAGGGTTATCACAGTACAAAGATCCTCCCTGAGGAATGAGGGGATCAAGCCCCACATCCAACACACCCTGCTCTGGGAAGACAAGCCCCCATAATTTCTGGCTTTTAAAATCAGCAGGGCTTAATTCTGGGAGACCCAGAGGGATACAGAAAACAGAGACTCCACTCTTAAAGGGCAAACACACTATCACTCACTCCAAGACCCATCACAGAGGCAGCAGTCTCAAAAGCACCTGGGTTTCATGTGTAAGAAATTGATGGACTGTAGGGCATGTGTCAGAGGGGCAAGAATCTGTAAGAACTTCCTCCAGGATAGAAGTGCTGGCACACATCATTTTTCTTGCCCTCCTTCAACCTAACTGCCCCAATGCTGATGAGAGCCAGTATGGACACTCTCCATGTAATGGTTAGCATCACTCACCCCACCCCAGCATTTCCCTTCAGACCCACACCACCCACCCCAGCAGGTGCTCCTCCAAAGGAGCTCCTGCCCAGCCACACCCAACTGACAGCCTTGGATGGGACCAGCATCCTCCCCAAGTGACTACTGCCCTGACACGTTGGACAGCCCTTGCCGGAACCAGCAGGGAGGGGGAGGCAGCCTTGCCCACCGGCATGTCAGCAAGAATTGCGGCAAGGACTCTCAGTGAGCTGTTCTGGGGACTAACCTCACCCAACAGGACAGCAGCTGCAGCAGGGCCTCTCAGCCAACTGTGCTGGAGGCCAGCCCTACCCACCAGCACATCTGCACCAGTTGCAGTCAAGTCACAACAGGAGGATACACACAGTCCACACGTGGGAAGACCTGGAGGGCCTGGTTCTAGCCTGGTTCTATATAAGGGCACTACCTTCAAAACCAGGACTGTAACTGGCCTACCTAATACACAGAAACAAACACAAAGCATCAAAGTGAAGAGACAGAGGAACATTCCATGTTCCAAATTAAAAGACAAAACCTCAAAAGGGAACAAAACAAAACCACGATAACCAATCCACCGGTAAAGATTTTTCAAAAGTAATGGTCATAAAGATGCTTGCTTATCAGACTTGCGAGAAGAGTAAGAGTAGATGAACTCAGAACTTCAACAAAGAAATAAAAAAATGTAAAAAGAACCAATCAGAGCTGAATACAGTAAGTAAAATGAAAAATACACTAGAGGGAGTCAACAATAGATTAAAGGATGCAGCATCATTAATCAGTGATCTGGAAGACAGGGTAGTAGAAAGCAATCAAATTAAACAGCAAAAAGAAAAATGTTTTAAAAATGAAGATAGGTAAGCATCTGACTTCGGCTCAGGTCACGATCTCGCAGTTCGTGAGTTCGAGCCCCGCGTCAGGCTCTTCTGTGCTGATGGCTCAGAACCCGGAGCCCACTTCAAATTCTGTGTCTCCCTCTCTCTCTGCCCCTCCCCTGCTCACGCTCTGTCTCTGTCTTTCTCAAAAATAAAAATACACATTAAAACAAAACAATAAAAGTAAGTATAGGTTATGGGGCACTTGAGTGGCCCACTTGGTTCAGTGTCTGACTTTTGATCTCAGCTCAGGTCTCAGTCTCAGGATCATGAGTTCAAGCCCTGTGTTGTACTCCATGCTGGGCATGAAGTCTACTTAAAAAGCATACAAATAAGATTTTTGAAAAATGAGGATGGGGTGCCTGGGTGGCTCAGTCGGTTAAGCTTCTGACTTCAGCTTAGGTCATGATCTCGCTGTCCATGAGTTTGAGCCCTGCATCGAGCTTTGTGCTGACAGCTCAGAGCCTGGAGCCTGCTTCGGATTGTGTCTCCCTCTCACTCTTCCCCTCCCCTGATCACCCTCTGTCTCTCAGAAATGAATCAATGTTAATAATTTTTTTAAAGAAAAAAATAAATAAATGAAGATAGGTTAAGGGACCTCTGTGACAACATAAAATATACTAACATTCTATTACAGGGGTCCAGAAGTAGAAAAGAGAAAGGGGGGAAGAAAATGTATTTGAAGAAATAATATATAAAACTTCCCAAATCTCGGGAGGGAAACACAGATCCCCTTTCAGGAAGCCTAGAGCTTCCCCCAACAAATGCAACCCAAGGAGGTCCATACCAAGACACATAGCAATTAAAACGGTAAAAAATGGTGACAATGAAAAAATTTTAAAGGTTGCAAGAGAAAAGAAGACAGTTATGTACTAAGGAAACGCTATAAAGATATCAGTTAATACTTCAGCAGAAATTTTGCAGGACAGAAGGGAGTGTCATGATGTATTCTAAGTGCTGAAGGAGAAAAATCTGCAGCCAAAAATACTCTATCCAGTAAGGCTATCATTTAAGGCCATCATTCATGGCTATCATTCAATAGAAGGAAGGATAGTTTCCCAGATAAGCAAAAACTGAAGGAATTCATAATCACTAAATGAACCCTATAAGAAGTGTTAAGGGGAACTCTGAGTGGACAGCAAAAATCATAAGAGTAAGAATAGGAAGCATAAAAGCAAAAAATTAAGTATATCTATAAAAATCAGTTGAGAGGAACACAATGTAAAATATGATACCAAATATTGAAACATGGAGGAGAGTATAGAATGAGTTCAAAATGAAGTGACCATCAGTGTAATGTACTGCTATATGCAGATATTATATATAAACCATATGGTAACCACAAATCAAAAAACAGTAATAGATATGCAAAAAATAAAGAACAAAGAATCCAAGTATATCACTAAAGAAAACCAGCAAATCATGAAAGAGAAAAAAAGAAGAAAGGATCAGAGAAAAGCTACAAAACCCACAAAAGTAACAAAATGAGAACAAATACATATCTACCAATAATTAGTTTTGGGGCACCTGGGTGGCTCATTTGGTTAAGCGTCCAGCTTTTGATTTCAGCTCAGGTCATGATCTCACAGTTCATGAGATCAATCCCTGCATCGGGCACTGCACTGGCAGCATAAAGCCTGCTTGGGATTCTCTCTCTCCCTCTCTGTCCTTCCCCCTTCTCACATGCACACACGCCCTCTCTCAAAATAAACAAACATTAAAAAAAAAACGAAAAACAAAAAATTATTAGTTCGAATGTAAATGGACCAAATGCTCCAAGCCAAAGACACAGAGTGACAGAGTAGATGAAAAAACCAAGATCCGTCTATATGCTGCCTAGAAGAGATTCATTTCAGACCTAAAGGCACCTGCAGATTGAAAGTGAGGGTATGCAGAAATATTTATCATGCAAATGGGCGTCAAAAGAAAACTAAGTAGTGGAGCACCTGGCTGACTCAGTCAGTGGAGCATGCAACTTTCAGTCTCAGGGTTATTATGTGTTTAAACCCTATGTTGGATGTAGTGATTACTTTAAAATAGAAAGAAAGAGAAAGGAAGGAAGGAGAGGAAGGAGAGGAAGGAAAGAAAAGAAAGGAAAGAAAAGGAAGAAAGGAAAGAAAGGAAAGAAAGGGAGAAGGGAAGAAAGAAAGATATAAATAAAATAATAATGAAGGGGATACTCCAACAAGAAGATATAGCCATTGTAAATGTTTATGTCAACATGGAAGTGCCCAAATACATAATACAGTTAATAACAAACATAAAGGAACTAATAGATAGTAAAACAAAGAAACTGATAGTAAAACAATAATAGTAGGGGACCTTAACACACCACTTACATTAATGGACAGATCATCCTAACAGAGTATCACTAAGGAAACAGTGGCTTTGAATGACACGCTGGACCAGATGGATTCAACAGATACATTCAGAACATTCCATCCAAAACAGTAGAATACACCTTCTTTTCAAGTGAACATGGAACATTCTCCAAAATAGATCACATATCAGGCCACAAAACAAGCATCCACAAATTCAAAACAATCAAAGTTGTACCATGTATCTTTTCTGACCACAATGCCATGAAGCTAGAAATCAACCACAAGAAAAAAGTCTGGAAAGACCACAAATACATGGAGGTTAAAAAACATGTTACTAAGCAATGAATGAGTCAAACAAGAAATCAAAGAAAAAATAGAAAACTACATGGAAACAAATGAAAATGAAAACAGTCAAAACCTTTGAGATGCAGCAAAAGCTGTTCTAAGAGGGAAGTTTATAGCAATACAGACTTACCTCAAGAAACAAGAAAAATCTCAAATAAACCACCTAACGTTACACCTAAAGCCAGAAAAAGGACAAACAAAACCAGTGGAAGGAAGGAAATAATAAAGATTAGAGCAGAAAGAAAGGATACAGAAACTATGAAAACAATAGAACAGATCAATGAAGCCAGGAGCTGGTTCTCTGAAAAGATCAACAAAATTGATAAACCTTTTTAACCGGATCTGTGAAAAAGAGAGAGGGGTGCCTGGGTGGCTTAGTCAGTTGAACGTCTGACTCTTGATTTCAGCTCAGGTCATGATGCCTGGGTCATGGGATTGAGCCCCACATCGGGCTCTGCACTGAGCATGGAACCTGCTTAAGATTCATTCATTCTCTCTCTGCTCCCCCTGCCCCCTGCCTCAGCTTGCACTCTCTCTCTCTCAAAGAAAAAAAGAGAGACAGACAGACAGACAGAGACAAAGGACTAAAAAAAAAAAAATCACAAATGAAAGAGGTGAAACAACCAATTGTACCACAGAAGTACAATTTTAAGAGATTATGAAAAACTATATGCCAAAACATTTGACAATCTAGAAGAAATAGATAAATTCCTAAAAAATTTAACCTACCGAAACTGAAACAGGAAGAAATAGAAAATTTGAACAAACCAATTACCAGCAAGAGGATTCAATCAGTAATCAAAAAATTCCCAAATAAAGTCTAGGATCAGATGACTTTACAGGTGAATTCTACCAAACATTTTAAAGAGATAATACCTGAATAGGTATTATCTCAAACCTGAATACCTTTTACAATGAATACCTGAATTTTACATGAATACATGAATACATGAATACATGAATACCTGAATACCTGAAACATTTTAAAGAGATAATACCTGAATAGGTATTATCTCAAACCATTCCAAACGATAAAAAGGAAGGAAACCATCCGAATTCATTCTATGATGCCATCATTACCCTGATACCAAAACCAGAAAAAGACACCACTAAAAAAGAGAACTACAGGCCAATACCTCTGATGAACACAGATGTAAAAATCTTCAACAAAATAATAGCAAACCAAATCCAACAATACGTTTAAAAAATCATCCAAGTGGGATTTATTCCTGGGATGCAAGTGTGGTTCAATATTTGCAAATCAATCAACATGATACAACACCTTAATAGGAGAAAGGATGAAAACCATATGATCATTTCAATAGACACAGAAAAAACCATTTGACAAAGTACATCATTCATTCATGATAAAAAATCTTCAACATAATGAAGGCTTTATATGAAAAATCCACAGCAAACATCACACTTAATGGGGGAAAACTGAGAGCTTTTCCCCTAAGGTCAGGAACAAGACTAGGATGTCCACTCTCACCACTTTTATTCAACATAGTACTAAAAGTCCTACCCACAGTAATCAGACAACAAAAAACAAAGAAAAAGCATCCAAAGTGGTAAGGAAGAAGTGAAACTTTCACTATTTGCAGATGACATGATAGTTTATCTAGAAAACCCTAAAGACTTCATCAAAAACCTACTAAAACTCCTGAATGAATTTAGTAAAGTTGCAAGATACAAAAATCAATGAACAGAAATCTGCTGCATTTCTATACACTAATAATGTCGCACCAGAAAGAGAAATTAACAATCCCATTTACAAATACACCAAAAATAATAAGATACCTAGGAAAAACCTAATCAAAGAGGTGAAAGATCTGTATTCTGAAAACTAGAAAACATTGATGAAAGAAATTGAAGACAACACAGAGAAATGGAAAGACAGGGGTGGCTCAGTCAGTGAAGCAGCTGACTCTTGATTTCAGCTTAGATCATGATCTCATGGTTTGTGAGATCAAGCCCTACATCAACCTCTGTGCTAACAGCATGGAGCTTGCTTGGATTCTCTCTCTCCTTCTCTCTCTGCTCTTTCCCCACTCACGCTTGCTTGCTCTCTCTCAAAACAAATAAAATAAACTTAAAAAAAAAAAAGGAAATGTAAATTCATTCCATGTTCACGGATTGGAAGAACAAATATTGTTAAAATGTCTATGCTACTCAAAGCAATCTATATATTTAATGCAATCCCTATCAAAACACCAACAGCATTTTTTACAGAACTAGAACAAGCATTCCTAGAATCTATATGGAACCACAAAAGACCCCAAAGAGCCAAAGCAATTTTGAAAAGCAAAGCAAGGCTGGAATAGAACTATCCTTGGGGTGGCTGGGTGGCTCAGTCAGAGTCATCTGACTCTGACTCAGATCACGATCTTGTAGTTCATCAGTTGGAGCCCCGCGTTGGGCTCTGTGCTGAAAGCTCTGAGCCTGGAGCCTGCTTCAGATTCTGTGTCTTCCCCTCTTTCTGTACCTCCCCTGCTTGCTCTGTCTGTCTCTCTCAAAAATGAGCATTAAGAAAAAAATCTTATAATCCAGTAATTGTACTACTGGGTATTTACCCCCAGAATACAAAAAAACACTAATTCAAAGGGATACATGCACCCCTACGTTTATGGCAGCATTATTTACCATAGCCAAATTATGGAACCAGTTAATCAGTAGATGAATGGATAAAGAAAATATGGTATATACACACAATAGAACAGTATGCAGCCATAATAAATAACACCTTGTCATTTGCAACGACATGGATAGAGCTAGAAAGTATAAATGGTGAATTAAATAAGTCAGAGAAATACAGATACTGTATGATTTCACTCATATGTGGAATTTAAGAAACAAAACAAACAGACAAAGGAGAGCGAGGGAGAGAGAGACAAACCAAGAAACAGACTCTTAACTATAGAGAATAATCTGATGGTCACCTGAGGGGAGCAGGGGTGGGAGGATGGGTGAAATAAGTGATGGGGATTCAGGAGTGCACTTGTCATGACAAGCACAGGGTGATGTATGGAATGGTTGAATCACTATATTGTACATCTTAAACAAATATAACACTAGAATAAAAAATAAATAAATATATATGACATGACTTAAAAAAAGAAAAAGAAAGAACAGCTGAAAATGGCCTAACCTGGGAAAGGAAATGGACATTCAGGCCCAGGAAGCCTAGAAAGCTCCAAACAAGATAAACCTATGGAGGTCCAAAACAAGATACATAGTAATTAAAATATTAAAAATTAAAAATCAAAGAATTTCTTCAAAAATTAAAGAAAAAGGGAGTCTTAAAAGCAGCAAGATAAAAGCAATGAGTTATATACAAGAAAACCCCCACAAAGCTATCAGCTAATTTTTCAACAGAAACTTTGCAGTCCAGAAAGGAGGGACAGGATATATTCAATGTGCTAAAAGGGAAAAAAAAGCCTACAATCAAGAATACTTTACCCAACAAGGTTATTATTTGGAATTGAAGGAAAAATAGAGTTTCCCAGACACAAAAGTTAAAGTTCATCACAACTAAACAGCCTTATAAGAAATACTAAAAGGACTTTTTTTTAAGTGGAAAAGAAAAGGCTATAAATAGAAGAAAGTTTTGAGAGGAAAAAAAATTTACTGGTAAAAACAGATACTAAAGGTAAAATAATCACTTAAAAAGCTAGTATGAAAGTTAAAAGACAAAAGTAGTAAAATCAATTATATATACAATAATTTAAGGAATACACAAAATAAAAGGATGTAAAATATAATGTCTTGTATATAAAATGTTGATTTGAGGATGGGCAGTAAAAATGTAGTGCTTTTAGAATGTTTGAACTTAAAATGGTCATCAACTTAAAAAAGACTGTTCTATACATAGGATGTTTGATATGAACCTCATGGTAACCACAAATCAAAAACCTGTAATAGATACACAAAAACTAAAAAGAATCCAAACATAGCACTAAAGAAACTCTTCAATTCACAAGGGAAGAGAACAAGAACAAAGTCGAAATACAAAGACAATGAGAAAACAATGAACAAAATGGCAATAAGTCCATACCTGTCAATAATTACTAGTATAAAATGACGAAATGGGGTGGCTGAATGGATAAAAGCAACAACAACTCAAGACTTATCTATATACTGCCTACAAAAGACTTCAGACCTAAAGACACACACAGACTGAAAGAGAAGGGATGGAAAAGAATATTCCATGCAGGGGCGCCTGGGTGGCGCAGTCGGTTAAGCGGCCGACTTCAACCAGGTCACGATCTCACGGTCCGTGAGTTCGAGCCCCGCGTCGGGCTCTGGGCTGATGGCTGTAGAGCCTGGAGCCTGTTTCTGATTCTGTGTCTCCCTCTCTCTCTGCCCCTCGCCCGTTCATGCTCTGTCTCTCTCTGTCCCAAAAATAAATAAACGTTGAAAAAAAAATTAAAAAAAAAAAGAATATTCCATGCAAATGGAAGAAAAAAAAAACTGAGATAGCAATACTTAAATCAGACAAAATAGGTATTTTTTCAAAATAGACAGTAAAACAAAGACTGTGACAAGAGACAAAGAAGGGCATTTCATAATGGTAAAGGGATCAGTCCAACAAGAGGATATAACAATTATAAATATGTACGCACCCAACATAGGAGCCATGTAAATATATAAAGCAAAAAACAATTTTTATGCAGCAAACATTAAGAGACAAAGGCAGAAATTAACAATAATACAACAGTTGTGGAATTTAACATCCCACTTACACCAGTGGATCATCCAAATAGAAAAATCAATAAGGAAACTGTGTTGCAACAGTGCATTAGCTGTTGGGGCTTAACAGATACATACAGAATACTTCATCCACAATAGAAGAATACGCATTCTTTTCAAATGCACATGCAACACTTTACAGGACAAATCACATGTTAAGAAATAAAACAAGTCTCAATACATTTAAGAAGACTGAAATCACATTAAGCATCTTTCCCAACCACAAGACTATGAAACTAGAAATCAAATTACAAGAAAAAACTGAAAAGGGGTGCCTGGGTGGTTCAGTAGGTTAAGCATCTGACTCTTGATTTTGGCTCAGGTCATGATCTTGCAATTCTTGAGATGGAGACCCACATTGGGCTCTGTGCTAACACCGCAGAGCCTGCTTGGGATTCTCCCTCCCTCTCTCTCTGCCCAACCCCCGCCCCCAACCCCCCCCCCCCGCTCATGTGTGTGCACTTTCTCTCTAAAGACAACATTTTTTAAAATCTGAAAAACAAAACAAAACACAAACACACACATGAAAACTAAATAACATTTTACTAAAACACCAAAGAGTCAATGAAGAAAGAAAAAAAATAATACCTTGAAGCAAATGAAAATGGAAACAGAACACTTCAAAAATCTTTGGGACACTGTGAAAGTAGTTCTAAAAGGCAACTTTATAGCAATACAGTTCTACCTCAACAAATAAAACATCTCAAAGAATCTAATTTTACATTTAAAGGAACTAGAACAACAACAAACAAAGCCCAAAGTTAGTAGAAAGAAAGAAAGAAAGAAAGAAAGAAAGATAGATCAGAGTAGAAATAACTAAAATAAAGACTAAAATAATCAGTGAAAAAGATGAAATTATGAGCTGGTTCTTTGAAAATATAAACATAATTGATAAAACCTTGGCCAGATGAATCAAGTACCAAAGAGAGAGGGCTCAAATAAAACCAGAATAAAATAAAAGCAAAGACACGACTAACACCATAGTAATATAAAGAATTATAAGAGAATACTATGAAAATTATAGGCCAACAAATTGGACAGCCTAGAAGTAAATAAATTCCTAGAAATGAAAGGGCAGGCCTACGCCAGCCGACTCCATCTTGTTCTGTGTCCTTCACCTAGACCAGGCCTCCTCCCCTTGAGTAACCTCCCACTCACCCGTTCAAACTTCCTGATCAAAACACGCCCAGCGACCTGCGTAACAGGACTCTGACCCTTCCCCAGCCAATCGGCTGCCCCTAGACCCCTATAAAACCTTTGTGCTTTTGAAACTCGCTCTCTCTCCCCGGTATCTCACCGCTGCGTCGGTGCAGGTAGGGGACTGAGCTCGAGCTAGCTCGAATAAAGGCTCTTTTGCTTTTGCATCGGACTCGGCTCCCTGGTGGTCTTTGGGGATCACAAATTCTGGGCATAACAGAAACATACAATCTTCTAAGACTGAATCAGGAAGAAACAGACAATTTGAACAGATTACTAGTAATGAAATTGAATTCAGTAATAATAATTTAAAAATGTCATAAACAAAAGTCTAGGACCAGTTGGCTTCACAGCTGAATTCTACCAAATATTTAAGCAAGAGTTAATACCGATCCTTCTTAAACTATTCCAAAAAGATAGCAGTGGAAGAAATGCTTCCAAATTCATTCTATGAGTCTATTCATTCCAAAGACACTACAATAAAATTACAGACCAATATCCCTGATGAACATAAACAAAAAAAATCCTCAACATATTAGCAAACTGAATTCAACAATACATTAGAAGGATCATTTACCATAATCAAGTAGGATTTAGTCCCAAAATACAAGGATGACTCAATATCTGTAAATCAATCAACATGATAACATCCACATTAACAGAATGCATGATAAAATTCATATAATCTTCTCAATAAATGCAGAAAAAGCATTGGACAAAATTCAACATTCATCCATGGTAAAAACTCTCATCGAAGCAGGTATTAAGGGAATATACCTCAACATAATAAAGGCCATATATTACAAACCCACAGTTTACGCCATACTCAATGGTGAAAAGCAGAGAACTTTTCCTCTAACATCAGGAACAAGACAAAAATGTCCTCTCTCAACACTCATTCAACAGAGTGCTACAAGTCCTGGCCACAGCAATTATACATGAAAAATAAATAAAAGGCATCCAAATCAGTAAGAAAGAAGTAAAACTGTTGCTATTTGCAGATGACATGATATTATACATAAAAAACTCTAAAGCCTCCACCAAAAAACTATTAGAACTAATAAATGAATTCAGTAAAGTTGCAGGATACAAAATCAATAGGCAAAGATCAATTGTGTTTTGTTTTATTTTATTTTATTTTATTTTATTTTATTTTAATTTTTCAAGTTTTATTTATTTTTGAGAGGAAGCACAAGCAGGAGACGGGCAGAGAGAGAGGGGGGTACAGGGAATATGAAGCTGGCTCTGCACTGCTGTCAGCCCAGAGCCCGACATGGGGCTTGATTCCACAAACTGTTAGATCATGACTTGAGCTAAAGTCAAGAGTCAGACGCTCAAGCTCAACCGACTGAGCTACCCAGGTGCCCGATCAGTTGTGTTTTTACGCACTAATGCGTAAAACACATTAGCGAACTATCAGAAAGAGAAATTAAGGAAACAATTCCATTTACGATTGCATCAGAAGAATGAAATATCTAGGAATAAACTTAACCAAGGAGATGAAAGGCCTGTATATTGAAAACTAGAAGACACGATAAAAGAAATTGAGGATGACAGGAATATATGGAAAGATATTCTGCACTCACGGATTGGGAGAATTAGCATTGTTAAGACAAGAATTAACATTGGTAGGGGCCCCTGGATGGCTCAGTCGGTTAAGCCTCTGACTTCAACTCAGGTCATGATCTCAAGGTTCATGGGTTTGAGCCCTGCCTCTGCACTGTTACCACAGAGTCTGCTTCAGATCCTCTCTCTCTCTTTGAACCTCCCTCAGTCAGGCACATGCTCACGCTTTCTCAAAAATAAGTAGACATTAAAAAAAATTTAACATTCTTAAATGTTAAAACCCAAAGCGATCTACAGATTCAATGTAATCTTTACCAAATCCCACCGGCATTTTTCACAGAAATCCAACAAACAATCCTAAAATTTGTATGCAGCCACAGAGACCCTGAATAGCCAAAACAATCTTTAAAAAATTTTTTTCTTTTATTTGTGTATAGTTGACACACAATGTTGTATTAGTTTCAGGTACACAACATAGTGATTCAGCTTCTTTATATGTTACCCTATGCTCACAAGTGTAGCTACCATCTGTCATTATACAATGATATCAAAGTATAATTGAATATATGCCATATGCTGAGCCTTTTATTCCTGTGACTTACTCTTTCCATAACTGGAAGACTCTATCTCTCACTCTCTTTCATTTTGTTCATCCCTCCCCCCCACTTCCCTCTGGCGAACATCAGTTTGTTCTCTGTATTTATAGGTCTGCTGCTGCTTTTTCTTTGTTTTTTAGATGAGTGAAATCATATGGCATTTGTCTTTGTCTGACTTATTTTGCTTAACATAATATACTCTAGGTCCAATCACGAGGTTTCAAATGGCAGAAATTTCATTCTTTTTTATGGCTGTATAATATTCCAGTGTGTGTGTGTGTGTGTGTGTGTGTGTGTATGTGTGTATGTGTGTGTGTGTGTGTGTGTGTGTGTGTGTGTGTGTGTATGCACCACATCTTCTTTATCCATTCATATATTGATGGACACTTGGGTTGCTTTTATATCTTGGATATTGTAAATAATACTGCAACAAATATAGGAGTGCATATATCTTTTTGAATTAGTGTTTTCATTTCTTTGGGTAAGTACCCAATAGTGGAATTCTTGGAGAAGGTATTTCTGAAAGATTTTTAAGTGATTTTTACACCCAGTTTGGGGCTTGAACCCACAATCTTAGGAGCTACTCTATCAGCTGAGCCAGCCACATAACCCTGGGTAAGATTTTTATTTTTAATTTTTTGAGGAACCTTCATATTGATTTCCATGATGGCTGTAACAATTTACGTTCCCACCAACATTACATAAGGGTTCCTTTTTCTCACAACTTTACCAAAACTTGTTATTTCTTTTCTTTTTCATACTAGTTACTCTGACAGGTGTGAGGTGATAGCTCATTGTGGTTTTGATTTGTAGTTCCCTGATAATTAGTGATTTTGAGCATCCTTTCATGTGTCTGTTGGCCCTCTTTAGGTCTTCTTTGGAAAAATGTGTAATCAAATGTCTACTTGATTACTATGGCTTTGAAGCATATCTTGAAATCTGGGATTGTGATGCTTGTAGCTTTGTTTTCTTCTTTCTTAAGACTGCTTAGGGGCGCCTGGGTGGCTTGGTCGGTTAAGCGTCCGACTTCGGCTCAGGTCATGATCTCACGGTCCGTGAGTTTGAGCCCCGCATCGGGCTCTGTGCTGACAGCTCAGAGCCTGGAGCCTGTTTCAGATTCTGTGTCTCCCTCTCTCTCTGCCCCTCCCCTGTTCATGCTCTGTCTCTCTCTGTCTCAAAAATAAATAAACGTTAAAAAAAAATTAAAAAAAAAAAAAGACTGCTTAGACAAAGAAGAAACAAGAAAGAAAAACAAAGCTGGAAACATCATCCTCTCTATGTTCCAACTATATTACGAAGCTGTAACAATCAAAGAGTATGGTGTGAACATAAAAAAAAAAACAAAAACAAAAACAAAAACAAAACACACACACAGATCAATGGAACAGAACAGAGAAACCAGAAACCCATACACATATGGTCAATTAGTTTATGACAGAGGAGACAAGAATATACAATAGGGAAAGTACAGCCTCTTCAATAAATGGTGCTGGGAAAACTGGACAGCCACATGCAAAAGAATGAAGCTGGACCACTATCTTATAGCACACACAAAAATTAATTGAAACTGAATTCATGATTTGAACATAAGGTCTGAAACTATAAAACTCCTAGAAGAAAACATAGGTGGCAAGTATTTTGACATTGGTCTTAGTAATCAGTTTTTGGATTTGACGCAAAAAGCAAAAATAAACAAGTGGGACTACATCAGACTAAAGAGCTTGTGCAGAGCAAAGGACACCATCAACAAAAGGAAAAGGCAACCTAAGAAAGGGAGAAAATATTTGTAAATCATCTATCTGATAAGGTGGTAATATCCATACAACTCAAAAGCAAAAAAAAAAAAAATCAATCTAATTTAAAAATGGGCAGAGGATCTGCAAGGACATGAAGAAGACCTACAGATGGCCCACAGATATGTGAAAAGTTGCTCAACATCGCTAATCATCAGGGAAATGCAAATCAAAACTACAGTGAGATATCACTTCACCCCTGTCAGGATGGCTGAAATCAAAAAGACAAGAAATAACAAGTGAGTGTTGGCAAGCACATGGGAAAAAAAGAGCCCCTTGTGCACTGTTGGTGGGAATGTAAATTGGCACAGCAATTATGGAGAATAGTATGGGGGTTCCTGAAAAAAAGAACTACTATATGATAGAACTACTATAGGATCTACTACTATATGATCCACCAATCTTACTTGTGGGTATCTAACCAAAGGAAATGAAATCAGTATCTTGAAAAGATATCTGTACCCCATGTTCATTGCAGCATTATTTATAACCGCCAAGACAAGGAAGCAGCCTAAGTGTTCACTGATGGATGAATGGATGAAGAAACTGATGTATATACACACCCACACCCCACAGGAATATTGTTCAACCATAAAGAAGGAGGAAATCTTACCATTTGTGATAACACAGATGGACCTTGAGGACATTATGCTAAGGGAAATTAGTCTGACAGAGAAACACAAATACCAGATGATCTCACTTATATGTGGACTCTAAAACAAAAAAACAAAACAACAACAACAATCCATACTCATAGATACAGACAACAGATAGGTGTTAACCAGCAGTGGGGCGTGGAGTAGGAGAAATGAGTGAAGGGGGTCGAAAAGTGCAGACTTCCAGTTAAAAATAAATATGTCCTGGGGATGCAATGTACAGCATGGGAAGTATGTTAATACTATATTGCATATTTGAAAGATGCTAAGAGAATGAATCTTAAAAGCCCCCATGACAAGAAAAAAAATTTGTAACTATGTTAACAGATAATAACTAGACTTATTGTAGTGATCATTTTGTAATCTATACAAAATATCAAATTACGTTGTATGCCTGAAACTAATAAGTGATATGTAAATTAGACATCAATATAAACAAAAACAGACAACATAGGCTACCACTGTGTCCAAGTTTTGGTGACCAACCAAACAAGCTGTTAGTCTTAAGAGCTAATACTTTAAACCCAGAATCTCTAGTAAGTGCACCCATATCAATGAATTCAGCTCCATCTAGTGTTACATTCTGTTCTCCTGGCTCTCTCCCTTCAAACACACTCCTGCACATTTTCCCCAGATTTCTGACAATAACGTGTTAGGCAAGTCTCTTTCTTTTTGCTCACTCTAGCTATGGGTGTAGTGGCCACGAAGAAGTTCTTGAGAAATGAGCGTGTCTTTGCAAGGCAATCTGTACCAAGTGTGGAATCTCAGGATTTTCAAGAAAAGGTTAGCCTTCTCAGCCTAGCACAGAAGGGCAAACTATGTCCAGTGGCAAGGCAAGCTCAGAGAGATTTCGTGTTTTGTGTTTTTTTTAATTACGTTTTATTAAGTCCAGTTTATTTATTTATTTTTTTTAAGTAAGCTCTATGCCCAACGTGGGGCTTGAATTTACAACCCCAAGATTAAGGGTCACATGCTCTACTGACTGAACCAGCCAGGCACCTTGAGACTTGAAGTTTTAAGATTCTCTGAGTCCAACCCCATGTTGTCATTTCAAGTGTCAGGTGCCATCTTTCCTGATCAATATCCTAAATGTCACACAAGAAGACAAGGCTGTGAATTCAACTGATGTTGTAATTCTGCAATCTGGACAATTTTGTTTGGTTTTCAGGAACATCCATCAGTCCCCCACCTATATGAAATGATTCTATTAGGTCTGGCTTGGAGGCATTCTGGTCCTTGGACTGTGGCTTAAGCTGAGAGGTTAAGGACCTGAGCCTCCTTGCTACTTATTCTCATAGGATCACAGTGGATGCAGAACTAGCCCCTCACAGGTCCTTGCAGACATCATTACTGCTGTGAAAGTCAAGTGCAACCCAGGTCCTAGGAGCTCCCACGGCACTTGCTTCATCACAAGCAGAGGCGGCAGCCTCATTGTAATGCCACTGCGTGTCACGGATTAGGAGTACCCCATTCTCACCGGCAGGGACCTTATCATTTCACTGGAGTCCAAAGGCATCAGCAAGAACCAGCAACTAATCCCAAGAACCAAACTGTGAAGATTTGTCTCCTGAGACCATTCCTGGTACCATTTCATTAGCCAATATTTAGTCAAGAAGCAAATTAAGCCAGTAATTTTAATAGGAAAAAATGTAATGCGAAGAATGATTAACTAGTAAAAAGTTTGGTTAACTACTAAGAAGGGTAAGAGAGTACAAGGGGTACAGCAGCAGCAAGCAGAGAAGGCAGGCACTACCCCTACAGTTGAGGAGGGGTGAACACCGAAGGAAATTAGAAACTTAAAGGTGGGGTCCTGCTCAATGCTGAGGCTCAAAGCCACGAGCAGAGACATGGTCGCAGTGCAGCACCCAGCCTGCCAGGGGCACAGAAACTTGCTGGAGCGGGGGGTGAGTCGTGGCTGATCCCTGAGGGTTGCTGATCTGCCAGCTGCCCTGAGGACCAAAAGCAAGGCCTTCGCTCTTGCCCACTCTACACTGTTCCTCCAGCAGCCTCTGTTGGCAAAGCCATTTGGCATAGGTGAGATATGTGCAGGGCACAGAGTTCCTGACTCACAACACGGGGCAAAGAAGGGCAGCTCTGGAAGCCAGAGGCCATAAATTAGTAACGGGCACACCACTCAACTCATTCATAGGAAAATCTAGGAAAGCAACCTACTGAATTCAGAACGTTGAAAATTCTACAAGCCAAATGACCAGGTTTTTTCAATAACTGAATGGTAAGACAAAAATGGGGAAATTCTGGGAAGCTTAGAAAACTAAATAGGTCATCCTTGCCTGTATTCTGTTTCAAACCAACTGTAAAGAACCATGCAAAATCAGAGAGAATGTGAACACCAACAAGATATTTGATATTAAGAAAATGTTAGCTTTTTTTTAGGTGGGACGATGGTATTATAGTTAAGAGTCTTTATCCCTAGGTGAAATATTTATGGATGAAGTAGGTCTGGGTTTAGCTTAAAAACGATCTGGGCGGGGGTGGGGGGGTGGTGCCTAGTGGCTCAGTTGATTAAGCATCTGACTTCTGCTCAGGTAATGATCTCATGGTTCATGGGTTCGAGCCTCACATTGGGCTCTCTGCTGTCAGCACAGAGCCTACTTCAGATCCTCTGTCTCCCCCTCTCTTTGCTCCTCCCCTGCTAGTGCTCTCTCTTTCAAAAATAAATAAACATTAAAAAAAAAAAAAAGATCCAGGGAATGGGAAGGGTGCTCACAAGTGAAAGAAGAGTGGATGCAAATTGATAATCATGGAAGGTGGGTTATAGGTTCAAGGACATCCATTACACTATTCTCTGTACGCATGTATTTGAAATTTTTCATCATAAAATATCCTAAGAAAAATAAAATCCCATCCCCAGCAATTAAATAAGGGATAGTACAACTCACCTCAACATTAGGAGGTCTATATTCTGCTGTTCTGAGAGAGAGAGAGTGAAGAAGCCAGGCTCTAGTGCGCCCATGCTGACCTTGGGACAGGAATAGGGCAAAAGGGGCTCTCAAGTCAAATTCGAAGAAGCATTTCTTTCCCCTCTCCTTTCTCCAGCCTGAAGTCCGGCTAGAGCAGTGGGAGCAGAGCCTCATGGTTAAGAACATGCTGGACGCAAAACACCTGGGGCGGAATCCTGGCTCCTTCCTTACTAGCCTTGTGATTTAGGCAAGCTACTTAACTCACAGAACCTATTTCCCCATCTTGAAGGGACTGCCAGGGATTAAATGAGCAGCACTTGTTCCTGGTTAGAAGGGTGCCTGGCCCAAGGTTAAATACTATATGAGTACTTTAAAAAAATCCCAATGAATGATTTGCTACTTAACACTCTTGCCCACTGGAACTAAGTTTAAAAAAAACGAGAGAGAAGGAAGGAGGGAATGTTGGGGAAGAAAAAAGAAATATAATGGAAACTTGCCACTTCCCTTTACCCCCATTATTATGGTGCCATTGAGGATGGGAATTCCTGATTTCTAACTTTAATCCGGGTTCTAATGAAAAGCATAAAATTTGAACTGTAAAATCAGAGAAACCCAGGAAGAAAACCACAATCATCCGAGCAGGTTAAAGTAAAAAACAAGCCTAGGAGAATGCCTCTCTGTGCCTACACACCATTAAAACAGATGCCGAAGTGCAGCCCACCTGACCCTTAAAAGGAAGGAGCTGGTGAGTGAAGTGAACCTCAGGCCAAGAGCGTGGGTGGTCGAAGCATCTGAGGTTCTAATTCCTAAGTAGGTGAGCTCCCGGATTCTGCAGTTGCTGATGCTTATCTCTTGCAAAGTTAATTAGGGTTTATTTCACAGTCATCAGGGAGAACTGCACAATTCTAAAGAAAGCCCTGAACCCCAAAGGTGTTGTAACTGGGCAACCTAATGGATGGGCAAATTAAAAGTGGCCCCAAGTATGGAGGGCAGATTAGCATTTACAGTGAGAGAATTCTGGCCTGGTTGGACTTACTGCCAAGACACCGCCCAACAGAGTCAGATCACTGTATAGTGAAGGAAAGCAAAGTAGCTACAGTAATCCTATTAATGGGGAGGTCATTTTCTAAGAAATGATGGGAAACACTAGAAAGGGTATTTGTGTTGACAGTTATGAACTATAAAAAGGTATACATAAAAATCAAGAGCTTAGTATTTCAGCTTACAAGTCTCCCGCCACCTCACTTCAGTATCAATTTACCTCCATTTCACAGTATCCAAAAGTGCATTTATAAATATGATAATCCTTCTGGGCTAAGAACCAACTGAAAATATTTTTCTACTTTTCTCTATCTAGCTCTGTGACTTTTCCAACTCAGTCACAGAGAGATCATTTGTCCCTTATTTTGAAGTAACCCAGTGGGTCCCAAACTTTGCTGCACATTGGAATTTACTGGGGAACTTAAAAAAAACAAAAATTCCCTATGGGCAAGTCGCACCATATACCTAGTAAACCAGAATGCCAGGTGGAGGGTGGAGGTGGGAGCCAGGCATCATCAGTACTTTAAAAAAAAAAAAAAATTATGTTTTCTTTTTATTTTTAAAAAAAGTTTGCTTATTTTTGAGAGAGAGAGAGAGAGAGAGAGAGAGAGAGAGAGAATAAGCGGGGGAGGGGCAGAGAGAGAGGAAGACAGAAAATCCAAAGCAGGCTCCAGGCTCTGAACTGTCAGCACAAAGCCTGACACGGGGCTCGAACTCATGAACTGTGAGATCATGACCGTGAGCCCAAGTCAGACACTCCACTGACTGAATCACCCAACCACCCCTTAAGTTAAAATGGAAGAACAGAGACTCTGTCCTGAGGTAACGTTTTGTGTTTCCATATGCTAACATTCAAAATAATTATTAGTTTATTTTGTACGTGTTGCCGTCCTACACAAAAGGATTAAGAAACCAAAGTTTGAGCTTTCCTGGGAATAAGGTAAAAATCACCCGATAGGTGTTAAGAGACCATATAGAAAATAATTGTGGGGCACCTGGGGGGCTCAGCCAGCTAAGCGTCCGACTCTTGGTTTCAGTTCAGGTCACGACCTCACATTTTGTGAGTTTGAGCTCTGCATCAGGCTCTGTGCTGACAGCGTAGAACCTGCTTGGGATTCTCTCTCTCCTTCTCTGTCTCTGCTCCTCCCCTGCTCTCTCTCTCTCAAAATAAGTAAAGTTAAAAAAATAAGAAAACAAAGAAAATTATTGCCACTTTGTCCTAACAAGGTAAGAAAAGGCAAAATGCATTGGTTTAAGATTTAAACCTTCAGATCTTGGGGTCAAAAACTGCTCAGGTTTTTAATGAAAAACAAAAACAGAAGACCAGGTTTCCTAAAATGTCACTGCAAAATATACAACATTACACTATTTGCAAGAAACTTTTTTTAAATGTTTATTTATTTTTGAGAGAGAAAGAGAGACAGAGTGCAAGTGGAGAAGGGGCAGAGAGAAGGGAGACAGAATCCAAAGCAGACTCCAGACTCTGCGATGCCAACATAGAGCCCAACGTGGGGCTTGAACTCACAAGCCATGGGATCATGACCTGAGCTGAGGTCAGATGCTTAACTGACTGAGCCACTCACGTGCCCCTGCAAGAAACTTTTTAAAGTTATTCCCTGTTAAATTTACTACCTCTTCAGGTGAGAAAATGGCTGCCTCCTTCTTGGTTGTTAACCCAACATCTCACCTGATACTAAAGCTATCTGCTCCAGCCTAGCAACAGTTAGACTACAGGGCCGGGTGCTGCGTCCTTCCTACTTAACACATCGTTTTCCATCACGTTTGGAGACAAAGGAGCTTACCCTCACAAAAGTGTCCTACTGCATGCTCTGACAGGATCCCTGGAAAGTTCAGCTGGGGGAGGGTATTCCCACGTGAAATGAGTTGACAACTTAAGTTCG
Source organism: Herpailurus yagouaroundi (assembly GCF_014898765.1). NCBI lineage: Eukaryota > Metazoa > Chordata > Mammalia > Carnivora > Felidae > Herpailurus > Herpailurus yagouaroundi. The sequence continues at coordinate 29,749,485 of NW_024412400.1, read as the reverse complement.
ACCCAGCTTCTGTGTTACTACACATCCAATGATCATTTAGAATTCCAGTCTCATTGGGCTACAGGGTCAAATTTTATGTCCACATCAAAATTATGTCCACATCAAGGATTTAGGATATGTATATCACAAACCTGCAGTATCAGGAGATTAGTTAGTAGAGTATCTGTTTATGATTCTCTATTTTGCCTCTCCTGCCTAGCTGATTACCGCATTAACTTCTGTCTCCACTTCTTAAATAAAGGCATACCTCGTGTTATGCATGCTGTTTTAATGCCCTTTGCAGATTCTGTGTTTTTTACAAATTGCAGGTTTGTGGCCGCCCTGCATCGAGCAAGTCTATTGGCGCCATTTCTCCAACAGCATTTGCTCACTTCGTGTTTCCATGTCGCATTTTAGTAATTCTTTGAAATATTTCAAGCTTTTTCATTGTTGTATATGTTATGGTGATCTGTAGTCAGTTGATGTCACTATAATTGTTTTGGGGCATCACAAACTGTGTCTATATGACACTGAGCTTAATCGGCAAAGGTGTGTGTGTTCTTGCTGTTCCACTGACTGGCCATCTCCCTGTCTCTCTTCTCCTCGGCCTCCCTATTCCCTGAGACAAAACAATATTGAAACTAGGGCAATTACGAATCATATGTGGGGGCGTGTGGGTGGGTCAGTCAGTGAAGTGTCTGACTCTCGGTTTCGGCTCAGGTCATGATCTTGCAGTTTTGTGAGTTCGAGCCCTGTGTCAGGCTCTGCACTGGCAGTGTGGAGCCTGCTTGGGATTCTCTCTCTCTCTCCCTGTCTTTCTGCCCCTCCCCTACTCACTGTCTCTGTCTTTATCAAAATAAATAAGCTTAAAAATTTTTTTTTAAATAAAAAAACGTAGAACCATATGTGTTCATGTGAAAGGAAGAGTCACATGTCTCTCATTTTAAATCAAAAGCTCGAGGGGCGCCTGGGTGGTTCGGTTGGTTGAACATCTGACTCGGTTTCGGCTCAGCTCATGATCCCAGGGTTGTGGGATCAAGCTGACGTTAGGCTCTGTGCTGAGCATGAAGCCTGCGTGGGATTCTCTCTCTCTCTCCTCTTGCCCCTTTCCCCCATTTGTGGTCTCACTCTCTAAAATTAAAAAAAAAAAAAAAATCAAAAGCTAGAAATGATGAAGCCTAGGGAGGAAGACATGTCAAAAGCCTAGAGAGGCCAGAAGGAGACCTCTTGTGCCAGGTAGCCAAGTAGTGAATGCAAAGGAGAAGTTCTTGAAGGAAATTAAAAGTGCTACCACAGTAAACAACACACAAGTGATAAGAAAGCAAAAAAAAAAAAAAACACCAAAAAACAAAAAACAAAAAAACAAAACAAAACAAACAAAAAAAAACCAAACAGTCTAATTGCTGATACAAAGAAGGTTTGCATGATCTGGAGCGATCAAACCAGTCACAACATTCCCTTAACCCAAAGCCTAGTCGAGAGCAAGGCCCTAACGCTCTTTAGTTCTATGAGGGCTAAGAGGTGAGGAAGCTGCAGAAGAAAAAAAGTCTGAAACTAGCAGAGGTTGGTTGGTTCATGAGGTTTAAGGAAGCGGCCGTCTCCATAAGAAGGTGAAGCAGCAGGTGCCAATGGAGCAGCTGCAGCCAGTGACCCAGAAGGTATGGCTGAGACCGCGAATGAAGGTGGCTAAGCAACAGATTTCGAATGTAGGCAAAACAGCCTTATGTTGGAAGAAGAGGCTGTCCTATCTAGGACTTTATAGACAGAAGTCAATGTCTGGCTTCAGAGCTCCAAAAGACAGGCTGACTCGGTTAGGGACCAGTGCAGCTGCTGACTTTAAGTTGAAGCCAGCACTCATTTACCATTCCAAAAATCCTAGGATCCTGAAGAATTATGCTAAATCTTCTGCCTGTGCTCTGTAAATGGAACAACAAAGCCTGGATGACAGCACATCTGTTCACAACACGGTTTACTGAATATTTTAAGGCTACTGTTGACACCTACTGCTCAGAGAAGGCAAAGTATTATTTATTGCTCATTGGCAATGCACCTGGTCATCCAAGGGCTCTGATGGAGATTGACAAAAGTCATGTTTGCATGCCTGCTAACATTCATTCTGCAGCCCACGGATCAAGGAATACTTTTGACTTCCAAGTCTTATTATTTAAGAAATACATTTGGTAAAGCTCTAGTTGCCACAGATTCCTCTGACGGATCTGAGAAAAGTAGATTGAAAACCTTCTGGCAGGATTCACCATCCAAGATGCCATCAAGAACATTTCGTGATTCATGGGAAGAGGTCAAAACGTAAGCATTAACGAGGAGTTTGGAGGCTGGTTCCAGCACTCCTGGATGACGCTGAGGGGTGCGAGACTTCAGCGGAGGAGGGAACTGCTGATGTGGTGCAAACAGCGAGAGAACTGGAAGTGGAGCCTGAAGATGGGACTGACTTGCTGCACTCAGGATAAAACTTGAACGGACGAGGTCTTGCTTCTTATGGATGAGCAAAGAAAGTGTTTTCTTGAAACGGAATCTATTCCTGGTGATGCCAGGAAGACTGTTGAAATGAAAACAAAGGATTTGGAAAATCACATAAACTTAGTTGATAAAACAGCGGCAGCGTTTGAGGGGACAGAGTCCACTTAAAAAATTTTTTTTTCATGTTTATTTTTGAGAGAGAGAGAGAGAGAGAGAGAGAGAGAGAGAGTGCAAGTGGTGGAGGGGGGCAGAGAGAGAGGGAGACACAGAATCCGAAGCAGGCTCCAGGCTCTCTGCTGTCAGCACAGAGCCTGATGCGGGGCTCGAACTCACCGACTACGAGACCATGACCTGAGCCCAAGTCGGACGCTCAACCGACCGAGCCACCCAGGCGCCCGGATTGACTCCACTTTTGAAAAAAGTTCTGCTGTGGGTAATATACTATCAAACAGTATCACATGGTATACAGAAATCATTTATGAAAGGAAGAGTCAATCGATGCGACAAACTTCACTTTTTAAGAAATTGCCCCAGTCAACCTCACTTTCAGCAACCACTACCCTAGTCAGTCAGCAGCCACCGACACTGAGGCATGATCCTCCACCAGCAAGATTACAACTTGCTGAGAAAGTTGTGATGATGGTTAGCATTTGATAGCAATAAGAGATTTTTATATTTTTTAGGGTTTATTTATTTTGAGAGAGAGAGAGAGAGAGAGAGAGAGAGAGAGAGAGAGAGAGAATGAGTAGGGGAGGAGCAGAGAAAGGGAGCCCAGGCAGGCTCCACACTGTCAGTGTCCAGGCTGACACGGGGCTCGATCTCATGAACCTGAGCCAAAATCAAGAGTCAGACACTCAACTGACTGAGCCACCCAGACGCCCCAGCAGCAAGATATTTTTAATTAAGGTATGTAAATTGAATAATGTTATTGTACACTTATTAGGCTACAGTGTAAACATAACTTTTATACACACTGGGAAACCAAAAAATTCACTTGACTCACTTCATTGCAACATTTGCTTTATTGTGGTGCGCAGGAACGGGAACCTGTGACATTGAGGAATGCCCGTACAGATTCTGACCTCTGTGCTTCATCAGCAGACTCAGCCTGGCTTTTCTTCCCAGTTCCTGTCCCACACTCCCCGACTCGACATCCCTTCCTACGTTTCTACTGCAAACCAGTTTCACATTCTAGTAGAGGCAGATAAGTAAAATATTTAGGGTGCCAAATAGTGGAAAAGTCTTCAACAAATGATGCTGGATAACCGGGTATCTACACGTAAAAGAATGAAGTTGGACTCGTTCCTCACACCATACTCAAAAATTAACTCAAAATGGATCAAAAATCTAAATTAAAGAGCTAAAACTGTAAAGCTTATAAGCATAAATCTTTGTGATCTTGGTTAGGTCAATTGAGACACACCCAAGGCACAAACAACTGAAAAAGATACATTGGGCTTCATCAAAATTAAAAATTTTTGTGCTGGGGCCATCTGGGTGGCTTTGGGCATTTAAGCGTCTGACTTCGGCTCAGGTTGTGATCTCACAGTTTGTAGATTTGAGCCCCCCATTGTACTTTCTGCTGTCAGTGCAGAGCCCGCTTCCAATCCTCTAGCTGGGTCAGTTGGAAAAGCATGCGACCTTGATCTTGGGGTCGTAGGTTCAAGCCCCACATTGGGTGTAGGTATTAAATAAGTAAATCTTAACAAAAACAAAAACAAAACTTGTGCTTCAGAAGACACTAAGATGGGAGAAAAATATTTGCAAATTATGATAATGAGGGGCAAGTATCCAGAACATATAAAGAACTCTTATGACTCAATAATAAAAATGAATTCAAAAAGTTAGCAAAGGATTTGAATAGATATTTCTCGAGATATACAAATGGCCAATAAGCACACGGATGTTTAGCATCATTGGTCATTACAGAAATGCAGATAAATTCAAAACTACAAGATATCAGTTCACACCAACTAGGATAACTAGAATTAAAAAGTCAGGTTAACTATCTGTAGTTATGAAGATGTGGAGAAATTTGAATCCTCCGATATGGCTAGTGGGAATGTAACGTGGTGCAGCCACTTTGCAAATTTGGTAGTTACTCAAAAAATTCTATGACCCAGCAATTCCACCCCAGATAAATACCCAAGAATTGAAAACATGTTGATCCAACCTGTACACGAAAGCTCATAGCAGCATTATTCGTAACAAGAATGAAGCGGAAATAACCTAAATGTTCAACTGACGAAATAAACGAACGTGGTGTACCCAACTGTTTGGCAATAAACAGGAATGAAGCAAGATGCACACTGCAACAGGGACAAACCTCAGAACCCACCAAGTTAAACAAGCCAGTCAAGACTACATGTCAGATAGCGCTGTTTAGAGGAAATGTCCAGAGAGGAATCTAGAGACAGAATACTTGTTGCCTAAGGCAGGAATCTTGGGGAAATGGTAAAGGATTCCTAATGGGTATGGAATTTTTTGGGGAGATGAAGTATGTTCCAGAATTCATAGTGGCGATGGTTGCACAACTTTTGAGAATATACTAAAAACTACTAAGCATACACTTTGAAAAGGCGACTCAGGAAAAAAAACCCCACAAAACACTATGGAGTAACTGAAATCAGGGATGGTGTTTTGTACGTTATTTTTTAAAAGCACTTTCACGAGCTCACGATTCGTGAGTTCGAGCCCTGCATCTAGCTGTGCTGACAGCTCGGAGCCTGGAGCCTGCTTCTGATTCTGTCTCCCTCTCTCTGCCCCTCCTCTCTCCAAAATAAACATTTAAAAAAAAAAGTTTGTTTTCAAAGAGCAAGCAGAGGGAGCGGGAAGCCCAAGCAGGCTCCACACTGGCCTCAATCCTGGGATCATGACCTGAGCTGAAATCAAAAGCCTGATGCTCATCAGACTGAGCCACCCACGCATCTTGTACATTATTTTATTTTTTTAAAAAAAAACTTTTTTTTTCAACGTTTATTTATTTTTGGGACAGAGAGAGACAGAGCATGAACGGGCGAGGGGCAGAGAGGGAGACACAGAATCGGAAACAGGCTCCAGGCTCTGAGCCATCAGCCCAGAGCCTGACGCGGGGCTCGAACTCACGGACCGCGAGATGACCTGGCTGAAGTCGGACGCTTAACCGACTGCGCCACCCAGGCGCCCCATCGTACATTATTTTAAATAGGGCTGTCAAAACACTCATTGAGGAGCCAGAATGACCAAATAGCAATTGTTACCACTAAACATTTAAACTCCATTACCAAAAGGGACTTGAAATACACTCTCTAGCTTAGAAATGTGGGGACTATAATGCAGACTAAATCCCGAAATTTAAAATGGCTCATTTGAGAAATCTGTAAGCTTCAAGGGGTAAGGCCCCAGATCTTTATTCCACACAGTAAAGATTGTAGATTCTGTTGCCATGGTTTGGGACAACAAAATGTAATATAGTAACAAAAAAGGTACATTTCAACGCTTTAACTTTGGTGAAGAGTATCCACTGCTTCCATTCCAGATGTCTTTTTAACATGCAGAGTACTCTGCATTTATCAAATGGGAGTTTTACCCGAGATGAGATTATCATCCTCCCACAGCAACGGAGGCATGACATCAATTCACCATTTTCAAAAACAGAGACTAGGTTAAAGATTAAGAATAAAAACTATGAGGGAGGTGGGGGAAAAGGAATAAAGACTATCAGACTCCAGAATCCATATATTTACTTTTTATTGAATTTGTTAATGTTACAGAGTTCTTGCACTGCCAAACCATGCCTGAGAATTCAAAGAAAGAAATGGTACAATGGACAGCCTCACCCACCCATCATACAGTATATTAAAACTTGATTCATGTGCATTTTTATAATTTCACAATCTTTTAAAAAGTTATAACAAGAGTTGGAACTTTATATCTCCCGCAGGTCTTCAGATTTCTAGCGTAGTATGCCATTAAATAAAAGTTGTGCATATTCATCTCAGTTCATTCCTCAATAACGTAACCCCCAACAAAATTTTGCTGGAAAAAAAATGCATACTTTTCAGGGGAAATATGTGGCTCAAGGTCCAAGAGACTATTTGTTAAGATTTTTGGTTCCCAAACGAAGTCTTCAGTTTAACCAAGAATCCCTTGTTTCTTGCTTAATCATCCAACCTCTCCTTGGCTGGCTCAGCTACTCGCCCCAATACACCGGAGGCCAGGCATCCTGCCTGCCGCCTCCAACAACGCCGTTAGGGCCCAGGTGTGGTGGGCAGGTCCTGTCAGGAGATACTGTCAACTCCCAGGAGCTGATTCCTGCACTGACACTTTCATCAGACTAAACTCCCATAGGAGATGCCCCCACACAGGAATAGTTCTACTCGCTCGTTTGCTTCACTCTTGCCAGTAGCAAGTCTGCAACTCCTGCATTTGGCAAAGGGATTTATTATAGAGAAACCCAGACTCTGCATCAAGCAGTCACATACCACTTTGAAGTATTTCTATTGAACCAAAGATACAAAACTAGTAAATTACCAGACTATCTCATTAGATGGAAAGACTTCTCAGTAATCCTGGGTAGCTTCCTGAAGTCCCTTTAAGGACTAAAAATTACTGGATAGTTTAAGCTGTAATTATTAAAAACAGAAGTGCTACATCACCTGTCCCTCTCGCCCCTGACTCTTCAAATGAACACAGATATACCAAAAGGTTGAGAACAGAGCTAAGCTGGCACAGTCATTGCATCTACGGAAGGTCCAATACCTTAACAATTTGGGCACAAGTGTATCTGGAAATCTTGTCAAAGATCACGCAAAATCCGTGAAAACCCAAGTGGGTTTTAGGTGAAGGTTCTGCTCACGTTGCTCTGGATTTATAAGGACAGGTCAGTGGATCACGTGGCCTGAGCAGAGCCCTTACTCTTTCTACTGCAGTTTACTGTACAGTTTAGACCTGATCAGAGGAGGCTTTAGCAGCACCTGAAGGAGAGCCCCCTGCATCCACTGCCCTTTACACCAAAGGCTATTTGGTTCCACTCTAGGGATTGGCAAATTTCACGAGACGTTTCACAATCCTAACGCATATTTCAGGTTACTTATTCAACCAAGCAATATGCTCTGTCAAAGAACTTATTCCAAAAAAAAAAAAAAAAAAAAAAAAAAAAAGGCCTTAATGTGGAACACAGAAAAAGCACTACCCAAATAATAAGAAATCACTAAAAGAAGAAAGATCACTCCCCCCCCACCAACCTCCTTTCCCACTGGGTGGACCCAAGTTTGGTTGAATTTAACTTATGGTTACCCCAGGATACAACTCAAAGTTTAAACTATAAAATCACAGCCCTACTACACAGATTATCTGAACACAGGAGTTCTTTTGAGAGCGGCACGTTCCAGGAAGTCTAATACAGCCCACTACAGAGTATTCCTTAAGGGTGGGGCACAGGACAGGTTAATTAAGGTCACTTAAATCTTCATCTTTTACAGCAGATCAGAACCGAGATGGCTGACTTTCTGCAGGATTTGATAGGAATCCAGGAGAGCTGGTTTCAAGCTTCACACCGACACTTACTAGCTGTAACCTTCGTGTCCAGAAGTTGTGATCCACAAGAAGTCCGCGACGAGTGCAGCAAACCTGAGGTAGTCAGCCCTTACGAAGGCTCAGTATCTGAACATAAAAAGATTTTGAAATGACCACTGGCTGCAGTTTGTTTTTGTACTTGCAGAGTAATAATGAAAGAACACTGCTGAATCTAGTTCACGCATTTATAGAACAATGAGACTCCCCCTACATCCAATACAACACAAAGAGCAGTGTGACACTTATGCTTCCATAGTGCAATAGGGACGGTCACTTATATCGAGTGGTCTGCATCGGCCGCGGGTCCAGCAGAGATCAGATGATGAATGGCTGTTCCTGGTGGTTAGCTGTGGTCTAGTTACCTTAGAAGGGTTAGCAAAGACCATTCCTTAATTGTACTGTGTGTGGCTGCTTTTCTGATTTTCAAGCACAGCATACTGGTTGTCTAGCTGAAGTTTAAGGGCCTGGTTTTTTGAAACCTCATCCCTACCTCTAGTTTTGTGTCTTACTACTTCAAAGCTCTTCTCCATTTCTTTATCCCTAAGGGAAAAGAAATGTAATCAGTAAATATTTCTTTTTTGCTGGGTTGTTGTGTAAACTCTTCCTCAAATTAAAAAAAACCAACCAATCAAAACAAAAACAAAACAACCCCCCCCCCCCAAAAAACAAGTCACCCCTTAGAAGTATCCTGAGGGAGGAATAGGAAGGGAAACTGGCACAGATATCCCCTGCTTCCTGAAAGTTCCTGTTACACCAGATGCTTTTACAGAAGACGTACATTAGGATGGCAACAGCCTTTTCCCGTAACAGTGAACATCTCTCCAGATTTCTTTCAGGTAGCAAAAACGCGCACTAACATAGGTCTTCCTGTAAAAGTGAAGAGTAGTGCAAACTTTCAGAAAGTGAGGGATCCTCTCTGCTTTACGCCATTCTGACTAAGGAATGCTCTGCTTTTGACAGGGGAAAGTTGCACATAAAATCATCATCAAATCATTTTCTAGGCTTCAAAGGAACAGAAAACATGAGTACTGAGGCTCTATGGTGTTGTTTTCTGTGGTGGCAAATCTATTTTGGGACCAACTTGAAGACAACTGGAAAGTCAAAAGGCTATCTAATGACACGGTGATTCCTTCTAAGAGTCACTTTTATTTTTAGCAAACAATAAATAATACCTCTCTTTCTTTATGCATAAGGGCAATGGTTTTCTTATTCAAGTAAAGTTCTACTCATCATTCAATGATTTCTCCTCACTTCTTCCTTATGGGAGTGGGTCAGATAAAGTGGAGGCTTAAATTAGGCTCTCAGAGGCAAAAAAGGCTTGGATTTACTTTAAAAAAGTTACTCCCCGCCCCCCCCCCAACAGTATTTCCATCTAATGTCTTTTACATTTCTTCCCGTTTTATTTACTTTAAAAAATTCATGTCCCTAAAAAAGGTGTGGATGTGCCAAATGTGGTCATTTAACTCCAGGTAGCATTCATTTTAAGTACCTGCTGAAATAAGATTATTTTAATATTAGATTTATAAATGCCAACATCTTTCATCTATTCACATCAACTGGGAATACAATGAAAATACCGCTCTTACATTTCTAGTTTCCATGTTAGAAAGAATTCTAAACTAGGCATGACTTGTCATAGCTACAGAACAACATATAAACCAAGGATAAAGAGACCTGGTCTCTTGGTGCTCTTTCCCCACAGCCCCCTCCAGCCCTCCCCCTTTCCAGCCCTAAGGCATGTAAGTCCTACCCTAATTCTCAGCTGCCTGTCAGCTGTGGCCTGGGCTTTACCTACAAGAGAACGACCCCCCTCCCCCAGCCCAGGTGGGTTCTCCCATCTCCTACATCCCACTCCCTGGCCAAGGGACAGAGCACGCCAAGATAAAAAGGCGAGAGCTGGAGTACTTACTTCCGGCTTTCTACATGCTTGGCAGTGGACTGCAGGGACGGGAACTGTGTGTCACTGTAGATTTCTGGTGGGCCTTGCGGTGTTTTCCTTGTTGTGGTTAACCTGGCTCCAGGGGGCCTATACACACCGCTAGTCATTGCTGGTTCTGGGGTTTCTGTAACTGACATTTCATAACAGGTTAGAGAAACCATTCAAACGCCTGGCATTTTAATAAGCTATTCTCACATTCCCAATCATTTGATAATTACAGAAAAAACAATACCTACATGACAGTCTCTGGAAAACAGAAAGTTACCTGAGAGTCTGAAAGCGGAAATACTCTTATTTTTCTAGGGTAGTCTAATTTTTCTCCCATGTACAATTTTAATTACCTATGTAAATGAGTTCTTTCTAGACTTCAACTTACTGCAAGTGGGAAAGAAATCTGCTGGACCTGGGAGGCAGGCCCAGGAGGGACTGCCTTTCAGAGTATGACCATGTCAGCCCTCAGTATATATATCGGCAATGTGGATAATCACCTCTTTACCTGGTAAATAAGATGCCAGTATAAAGAATTTACTTACTAAAATGCTTGTGTATATATTTTTAATTCTAAAAGACTAGTAAAAAAATATACTCGATACCCTTAATTTCACTGTCATATCATCAATGGATCTTGTTTTATAAAACACAGGAAAAGCAGGAAAAAACTAAACCGCTGAACAGCCTGAAGTCTTCCATGATGGCTAACATTTTGGGGACAGAGCCTTCTGGCTTTTTGCTATGTTATCATTTTTTCTCCCCATTCTCAACATAGATTCAGTATTTTACATGCTGTTCCATTTATCAAAAACTTCCTTTCAAAGAAAAGCCTACATCATTTATTAGCTGCAACATAATGCATAATGCATAAAGGGTTATTGTCTCATATGGCTTTTAAGTAAGCGTGGGAAAGCCATAATATAACACCATTCATTAGTTACTAAGCACCTGCTATGTGTCAGGTACTGTTCGTAGTGGGCATACAAACGTTAAGGACCGGCCTTCGTGAACTGTATATTCTTGGCAACTAGCCACATGCAGCTATTTAAAATGAAAGACTTAAAAATTCAGTTCCTTGGTTGTATCAGTCGCATTTTAAGGACTCAATAGCCGCATATGGCTAGTGGCTACTATAGGGAACAGTGCTATTCCATCACTGCAAAAAGTACTATTGGACAGTGTTATCCCAGAGTAAGGAAATCAAATATGTGAAAATTGGTGCCATACCAAAAATTAAGGTGGCGGAAGGGTCTGTCCAGGGAACACATGATGGGTAGGGACTCAGTGACGAGTGAAAAGTGAACAAGGCCTGAAAGGAGGCCAACATATTGAGTTGGTAAACAAGCCAAATCAGGTCTGACACTGATCTTATAAACGTTTTACTGGAACACAGCTACACTCAATGGGTGTACGTATGGTCTATGGCTGCTTTTGTGCTGTAACAGCAGAGCTGAGTAATTAAAATAGTCTTCTGTATGGCCCTCAAAACCTAAATTACCTACTATCTGGCCCTTTACAGAAAAAGTTTACTTAGAGACTCCCAATATAAAGGAGAGAATTCAGGCTGAAAACATATGCACAAGGGCCTGCAGCAGCAATGTGCCTGGTATGTCCAAGGAACAGAGTGAGCAAGGACCTGACTAAAAGACAAAATCAGAAAAAGAGATCCCAAGACAGGCATCTAAGGTGCTGCAAGTCTGAGAACTTCAGCTTCTATTCTGATTAGAGGGGACACCAATGGAGGCTTGTCAACATCTGAGACACTTTCAGGTCACATTTGAAATGATCACTACACTGGCCACTGGCTGCGTTGGGAACAGTGTACGTAGGGAAGCAGGCCGCCCACTTAATAGGTTACTGCAGTAATTCATATAATGTTGTTTTGGGGTCAACTCTATGTGAAGGGTTCAGTTTTGGATATGTGAATATTGAGGTGCTGGGTACATGGTTAAGATCTATGTGTTTGGAGGTCAGGGGAGATCTGAGTGGATGTGAATTCTGGAGTCACTGGCATGTGGAGATTGCCAGGGGAGTAAGGCCACAGAGAAGAGAGTGGCAAGGGCTGAGCGCTGGGGATGAGTATCACTTAGAGGCAGGGAGGAAGAAGAGACCCCAGCCAAGGAGTCTGAGAGCCAACCACTGAGGAAGCAAGGAGACTGTGGTGTCCTGGAAGTCAATAGAAGAGTGTTTCAAAGGGGTGATGAGCTACAGCAAATGTTGAGGATGGGGAACATCGAATGAGGACAGAGACTGGGAAATGGAGTTTAGCAATGCTGAGGTCATGAGGGATCAGTGACAGATGCAGTAAAACATGTTAAGAGCTCTGCTGTTAGCACAGAACCTGTTTTGGAAACTGTCCCTCCCCGCCCCCCCCCCCTTCTGACCCTCCCTCACATGCCCTCAAAAATAAACACAAAGTTGAATGGAAAAACATAACACAGTAAAGTACTAAAAAGGATGCAAAAATGTTGACACACAGTAGTTATCTGTGATCTCTGGGCAGTTAAGATTTGTTATTCTTTGTATTATTCTGTATAAAAAACGAGTGATAAAATCTGCCCTTGTGAGAATTCATGCTTCAAGACAATAAAATGGGGAGAAAAAAAGAAACACAGGTGGAAACACAGGTAACTCAATTATCCATTAGCCAACTGTCAAAAAGTAAAACAAATGACTTAAATATTTAAATTTGGCAAGTTAGTTTACATATAAATGTAAGAAGCCTACAGAAAAGCACATATCTTAACTTCCAAATTCCTTTCCTAAGGATGTAAAAATCTTTAAACAGACATATACAAACCTCTCCCCCAAGAACAGAAAGGAACCCCTCTCATTCTACCACAGCATTCATTCAGTTGAAAGCTAACCATATGTAAAACCATACCTAGACGTCTTCATGAAAATAAAACATTAAGATTACCAATTACTGCAGCAGGAGGTGCCTGTACCGGAGCGGTTTTATTCCAGGGGCCGGAAGATTTTTCGACACCACCACCACCACCTCCACCTTCTTCCCAATTGTCACCTGGATCTTCTCTTTTTTCATTATCTTCTTCTTCTTTTTCACTATTGGAAAAGCAAATGAGGAAATTCAATTATAAATTTTTTTTTAAATGTTTTATTTCTGAGACAGAGAGAGACAGAGCATGAGTGGGGGAGGGGCAGAGAGAGAGGGAGACACAGAAGCCAAAGCAGGCTCCAGGCTCTGAGCGGTCAGCACAGAGCCGGATGCGGGGCTCGAACTCACAAACCGTGAGATCATGACCTGAGCCGAAGTCAGTCGCTCAACCGACTGAGCCACCCAGGTGCCCCAGGAAATTCAATTATAAAACCACCAGGAAAAGTGTCAATCCAAACCCTTAGTTCTATCAATGCTGATATCCATGTGACCCTTGAAAAGTCTCAACCTCTTCAGAGCCCCAATCCCCCACTTGTTTAGCACTGATGGTAAGCATTATTTTCAGGGATGAAATGATTTTTGGAAGTTGTGTGTCATTGGCTAATTGTTTAGTACATATCACAAAAAACTCTCAAAATTAGAATTCACATTCCAATAGAGAAAACGAATCTGCGTTCAGTATTTACATCACTGCTACAAGACTTTTTAGTGCCAGTCTCTACTGTGTGACACAGGGAATATATCTAGAACTGGTCCCGATCACCAGATATGTCTGTCACCTGTTTAAAAAAGAAGAGAATACAAAAACTCAGTCTTCGGCTTTACTAGTGATTATAAATGTGACACATACATCATGGTAACACACCATCCTAAGACTGTCTGCAGTGGTTTTAATGCCAATTTCTTATTTCTTTATTCTTTATTGGCTGGAGTCAGAAATCAGTGAGTTAACTGTCAAATCTAACTTCCTTTCTGCAGCTATTTGTCCTTGCTGATGCCACCTCTGGCAGACTACCAACCCTTCCATGAATCACGTTCTATGACAATGGTGGTTTTTCCTAGAACTTCAGCCTATCAACCTCCCTCTTCTCTCCTATTGAAAAAACAGGATGTTGCCTAAAGCTGTCCCTGGCCTTCCACGTTTAAGACATGTCTCCCTTTGATATCTAATCAGTGATCATGGCTGTAACAATGTACAGATGACTCCCACCCTACCATGTGACCTTGGGATCATCATGGCCTCTCTTGGCTTCTGCAAAAGGACATCTAAGTGTGCTTTCCTTCCATTTCAAGGGAAGTCCTGGCTATAAGACAACCTTCTTGAATAACTAATGGTCTCCTTTAAAGACACACACAAATAATTTCAAAGACAATGTCCACCAAATTTAGAGGTCTAGGGTGGCAATCAGGAAGGGGTGAGGGGAACAGACGCATCTTCAATCTGCATCTGTAGCACAATTTTACTTGAGACTATAGTTCAAGAGGAAAAAAGAACAGAGAATATGGCCAAGCCACCTTTCAGTTTCCCTTTCTGTTAATATATAATAGAATCCAGTGCTGCTGTTTAAAATGTTAGGCCTATACTAACATGACAGTAATATTCAATTCAATGTCAATTAAACCAAGGACTTACTAAAACAAAATCTATATACCTAATATTAAATAGGAAGTTATTTTAAAAATGATTTTAAATTTATTTATTTTTATTTTTTATTTTGAGAGAGTGTGTGTGCAGCAGAGGGGCAGAGAAAAAGGGAAAGAATCCCAAGCAGGCCCAGCACTGTCAGCTTGGAGCCTGATGTGGGACTCCATCTCATGAACCCTGAGATCATGATCTGAGCGGAAATCAAGGGTTAGATGCCAAACTGACTGAGCCACCCAGGGACCCCTGAATAATTTTTTTTTTTGTAATATTTAAAGAAGTAGCTGGGTACTAGAAAGCGTGATTTTATTTTTGTTCATGCAGCACGTAGTTATGAGCAGATTCTAAAGCCAGACTGCCTGGTTCTGCCACTTACTAGCCAGGAGACTGAGTATAGCACTTAACTTTTGTATGCCTCAGTTTCCACAAATGTAAAATGGGGAGAACAGTAAGATTAAGTGAGTTAACAGACACAAAGCACTGAGAACAGTGCCTGGCATATACTAAGCAGTTAAGTGTTTACTATTACCTGCTTTTTAATATTCATTTGAGCTTTCAAACAAGCAGCACAGATGCCACCGCCTTATTAAGAAACAACTAAGATGGAACAAAACTCAAAATTTCTAAAATCCACAACATGAACATGTTTTTTTTTTTTTTTTTTGGAAAAAAAATGTTCTTTTTAAATGGACTTAAGCTTATTTATTTATTGAGAGAGGGAGAGAGAGAGTGCGTGCACGCACAAGCGTGCGCCGGAGGGGCGGAGAGACAGAATCCCAAGCAGGGTCCACACTGTCAGTGCAGAGCCTGATATAGGGCTCTGACGTGAGATGATGACTTGAGCCAAATCAAGAGTTGGAGACTTAACCAACCGAGCCACCCAGGCACCCCTTAAATGGATTTTTAAAAATAGAAACCAAACACTATAACCTTGTTTTCTAAAGTTTATATGTGGAATGAATGACCAGGTAAGGACAGTAAGGTCCTAACTTATCTAGGAGTCTAACAGTGGTATCCAATCATTAGTACTGTCCACCACTCCCCATTTTTTAAAATTCACTTCTGAACCCACCAGCAATGCAGTTACACTTTAATACTGGTTCATGAGTTAAAAACATACGTGTTATATACCTAGTTACATCAGACTTGTTAGTAATGTTGCAGCATCCCAATCCAGGCTAGACAAGAAGATCCCCACAAAGATTTAAGAACATTCATGGCACTTGTATTGTCATATATACCCTAAGGTATGTTAGCTTTCATTTCAGTTGGTCATCTACATTTTGAAACAGTTAACTCAGCAAAATATGCTGAATCACTATTTTTCAAATACATATACTGGACTCTTAAGACAGACTTTTCTTTAAACTGCTTTTATATTTGGTGATTAATACATCTAAATCCCAGAATTATCAGCTTGTAGTAAACAATTAACTAAAAACCAAAAAATTCTAACACTGATAATCCCTGAGCCGAATGGATTATGGATAATTCTAATACATTTCTTTATGCTGTTATACTTTTCAAATGTCCTTAATGTATAGTTTTTGTAATTCACAATAAAACATTAAATAAAACCCCCAATTTGGTCTGACAGAATACTGAGGGTCCACTGTAAAAGAAGGTTCCTTTACTATCTAGTGTTTATTACCTGTTCACCCTCAGAGACAAGTGAAGAACTGAATCACTAATCTAAAAATCCCATTAAATTATAAACTATTCCTAAGAAATAAGAGTGATTTGTTTAATTCAAAGAATTGTATATCTGTAATAATAAACACAAGACAACTTAATATTTTGGTTTCTTAACATTCTGAAGTATTAGTTAAATGAAACATTGGAAACTGTCTAGTCAGGACCCTTCATCCAACAGAGGGAACTAAGGCCCAGAGATGCTAACAGCCTTGCCAAAATGCCATAGTACTAAGGGCACGGTAGAAATGATTTAAATATCTGATTACTTTTCTGCATTTACACACTCCAGGAAATGTCAAATCTCTAAATACTGTAGTAAGACAAATGTTGCAAAGAATTATTCCCACAGAAGTCAATAGGCTAAAATTGTGTTTGACCCAAATAAAATATACATAGCTTCTCATCAGCTAAAATTCACATTTCCAAACACTACTCTCTGCTACGTGTAAGTATATTATCACAACTTAAAGTATACAGTCTTAAATATGCAAAAGTCCATAAGGCACTGTTGGTCGTAAGGCGGAATGATGATGCTAGCAAAGGGAATATTTACAGAGCATCTAGGAGGCCGGGAAGTGTCCTACCACCTTGCAAAGTTAAACCTCACAATACCACCAAAGCAGGCAGGAGGCTCACTGACACGGAAGGAAACTGACACTTGGACATTAAGTCCCTCCCCCAGAGCTACAAAGTAGGGGAGCCAATCCCTGGGTCTCCAGAGCCCATATTCTTTCATGTTGCCTCTTTCATTTTATCCTCTTTAGAGCTCTAATATCTGACACAGAAATTTTCTCTATGTTGAGAAATTCACTTTCAGGAAGGTTGATCAGGATTATACATCCTGTAGCAGTTTATTAATAAAAATGGAACATTCTTACCTCTTTATCTCAAGGGACATTACAGGAGAATTTATGCATCCCAACGCTAGGATTTTAGTAGCTGTGCTTCTATGAGAATGGTAGGTACCTCCATTGGTTTGACCCTATTATCGAACCACTGTTAGACAACGGCAAAATGACGGACATGCCCGATGAGCTATGCCGGCAGCCTAAAATGGCACTGCACCTCCTCCAAAGACTTTCTCAACCTCTTCACGGCAGACCAAGCGTCTCTCTCCTGTGTTCCACAGCACCCTGCACATCACTGAAATGATCTACTGGTGTTTAGTAGAGCAGGACTTATTTCTTTTTTATTATTGTTTTTTTAATATGAAATTTATTGTCAAATTGGTTTCCATGCAACACCCAGTGCTCATCCCAACAGGTGCCCTCCTCAATGCCCATCACCCACTTCCCCCCCCACCCCCATCAACCCTGTTTATTCTCAGTCTTTAAAAGTCTCTTATGGTTTGCCTCCCTGCCTCTCTAACTGCCCCCTCTCCCTTTCCCCATGGTATTCTGTCAAGTTTCTCAGGATCCACATAAGAATGAAAACATATGGTATCTGTCTTTCTCTGTATGACTTATTTCACTTAGCATAACACTCTCCAGTTCCATCCATGTTGCTACAAAAGGCCATACTTCATTCTTTCTCATTGCCAAGTAGTATTCCATTTTATATATATAAACCACAACTTCTTTATCCATTCATCAGTTGATGGATATTTAGGCTCTTTCCATAATTTGGCTATTGTTGAAAGTGCTGCTGAGCAGGACTTATTTCTACAACCCTGATGTCTGGCACACTTCAGTCACACTAGTATTTGCTACAATTGAATCCAGCTTGGATGCAGGAATGATTTCTTGAAAGAACAACTTAATCAGCTCTACTTAATGGGTTTAAAGGTCTACATCTCTTAAGAAGGTTCCTAAAAACACCCACTGGGCTCCAAGAGCTCAATTCTTTATTTAAAGATGACAAATGCTCAACATTTACTTCAAATATTAAATGAAATCCTTCTTTCTCCCAAAAATCCATTTTAAAGAGAGGAGAGGCCACAGGTCCTACCATCAACCAACAATCTAAGCTCCAGTATTAGGTCCCTTTTTTTTTTTATCACCATCCCAATGGCACCCCTCCAAAGAACTTGTCTACAAACAATGATGACCTTGAATACATCTATTAACTTAGACACAAAATTTGACACAAGCTCTTATAATACTTTAAAAAATTTTTTTAATGTTTGTTTATTTTTAATTTTTTTTTTCAACGTTTATTTATTTTTGGGACAGAGAAGACAGAGCATGAACGGGCGAGGGGCAGAGAGAGAGGGAGACACAGAATCGGAAACAGGCTCCAGGCTCTGAGCCATCAGCCCAGAGCCTGACGCGGGGCTCGAACTCACGGACCGCGAGATCGTGACCTGGCTGAAGTCGGACGCTTAACCGACTGCGCCACCCAGGCGCCCCTAATGTTTGTTTATTTTTGAGAGAGAGAGAGAGAGAGAGAGAGAGAGAGAGACAGAGCATGAGTGGGGGAGGGGCAGAGAGAGAGGGAGACACAGAAGCCAAAGCAGGATCCAGGCTCTGAGCAGTCAGCACAGAGCCCGACGTGGGGCTCAAACTCACAGACCGTGAGATCATAACCTGAGCCGAAGTCGGATGCTCAACCGACTGAGCCACCCAGGCGCTCCAAGCTCTTATAATACTCTTGGTAATTAAATCTTGAGCTAGTTGGTAAATGTGAGACAGGATGTTAGTATGATATGTTTGTTACTACTGAAAATTTCTTTTTAAAAAAGATTTTAAGTAGTCTTGATACCCAACATGGGGCTTGAACTTATGAGATCAAGAGTCGTATGCTCCACCAACTGAGCCAGCCAGGTGCCCCTCAAAAATTTTCTCTCTCAAATGCTCACTTATCTTCAATAAAGGTCCATGAAGGCTAACCTACCTGAGGAGTAGTGTCAAGAACTTTAAGGTGATATGCCATACCTGCAGCGGACTGAAGATAAAGCAAGTAAGGCAAAAATGATCAGTAGATCTAAGCAAAAAATAAATGGGCACTTATTTTACTATTCTTGCAACTTTTCTGAGGTTTCTAATGTTTCAAAGCAAAAAGCTAGATGAAAAAATTTATAAGTCTGAAAATTTCAAGTTACTTAAATTTTTTTTTTAACGTTTATTCATTTTTGAGAGACACAGCACAAGCAGGGGTGGAGAAGAGAGGGAGACACAGAATCCAAAGCAGGCTCCAAGCTGTCATCACAGAGCCTGACGCAGGGCTCGAAATCACAAACTGTGAGATCATGACCTGAGCTGAAAGTCAGATGCTTAACTGACTGAGCCACCCAGGTGCCCCCTCAAGATACTTTACGTCAATTTCCAAAGTTTCATATTCCCTTATCTCATTCTGAGATGGCAAGGCTGCCTCTCAGACAGAAAAAGGTAACAGATTAAAGGCATAAAGAACCACCCACCCCAACTTCTCAGAGAAAAGATATCTCATTTCTCTGCCCCCTTCTAAGGGTTTCTGCCTAAAAAGTAAGACCAAGCTACAGAAGACAGTAACTGGAAGTCGACAGCAGTGTTTAATGCTCTTGAGAGAGGGATTTTTGTTTGTATGGTTATACTAATGCCAACCCGAACATGTAATTTTCTCCTATTAAGTCCACTGTGAACTGACTCACCAAAGTCTATCAGACATGATAATCTTATGCATCTCCACTACCCTCTCCCTCAAATCTTGGTATTATAAACCAGGTACCTCATGGTTAAATAACAGAAATTCTCAACACTGAATCATCCTAATTTACCTACTGAACAGAGATGATTAATGTCACCAAGTGGGTATTTTACAAATACCCTGCTCAAAAATCCTCACAACAATCCTAGCATGTCTCAATTTTGTAGATCACAACCAACATTCAACAACCAACCAGCTTGCCCAAGGTCACACATAAGCGGCAGGCTAAAATGCAAACCCGAGTTTGTCTATCTCCAAAGCCCATGTTTTTGAGACATTATCATCTTCACCCCACTTAACTGAGTAACCTACTTCCATTCCTATGAACCAAACTGTCTTTCCCTGGGGACCCCAACCCAATTGAGTTTCAGTGTCAAGAAAATTTAATACAAAGTTTACAAGGTTTTTCAATATATAAAGTGAAAATATTAGTCATTATTATTAAGCCTCAGATGACAGGACTTCTCACACTCAAGTTTTTCCTGAAGGCTGTTAGATTCCTCTTTATTGAATGATTTATGAAGGGAATGGAAATATAGACTTTAGATTCCACAATGACGGGAGGATCCACAAAAACAGCTTCCTGAAGGTAGGTTTTTCAATGTTAGCAGGTTAGGGGAAGACCTGTGGAGGACCACTTAGGAGAAATGACTACATGCTAAGAATAATGAAAAAACAACATAAAAGCTGGCCTGCTTCAGGTCAAGCAGAACTTTAACACTCATACTAGCCTAGCTGAGATTTACCTGTGCCCCTAGCAAAGGTGAAAGAAATGACTTAAGAACTATTTCATCACCTCTGAAGTAGCCAAAAGTAACTCTGAATATGGGTACGGAATTTAGAGTCAATGACAGAAAAACAGGTAATATCCTCCATAATAAAACAAAATCAGTTTCTTGCATTCAGTGAATTTGAAACCTTTCTCCCTCAGAAAGCGCTACTCTTGCTCAGTAAGTTCACTTACTGTCATCCTTCCTGTCCATTCAAATCTACAGAACGTGCAGTCAAGGGCCTGTGGTCAAGCAAGGCAGACCTAGAGCCTTATTCTACAGCCAAACAGGAACGACATACGCAGGCAGTTCTACAACCCCCCAGTGATTAAGAACTTCACAATACCTCCTCTTCATTTTTACAGGGCAAGCCCTGGGGAAAAGAGGGATATTCTCTCTTCTTAAAAAAAACAAAGTTTATTTAGACAGAGTGAGGGAGCGCACACATGGGGAGTGGCAGAGAAAGAGAGAGAGAATCCCAAGCAGGGTTCTCAAAGGGGCTCAATCTCACAAACCAACCCTGAGATCATGACCTGAGCCGAAATCAAGAGTTAGTTAGTTGCTTAACCAATGGAGCCACCCAGGTGCCCCAAACAGGGATATTTTCTAAACCACACCTCTTCAAAGACATCTAACACACAAATTCAAGAAGTGGCTGGGAATAATCATGTCTATGTAACATTACTACAAAAGAACTTCAAGAGTGGAAAAACCTCATTTCCTAAAAAGTCTCCCACTATCAGTCAGGTTTCACTTTGGTTAAGCTCATGAAATAATGTGAAAGAACCTAGGACATAATGCCTGGCTATGGAAGGAATGCAACAAATGTCAAAAATATGAGTCCTGGTTTCTGAGTCAGTTACTCAAAGCCGTAAATGTCACCATTTAGAGAAGTCAAAAGGCTGTATTCTGGTTAAGGAAAATTACTTCCGTCAGTGTGCCATGTGGTCACTGGTGCCTACAAATAGCAAACTTTAAACTGGAAGCAGTTCATTAGGATCTCATTTATTTCTTTAAACTGAGATTAAAGAGTTTTTATCTCAAAATGGTGGAACCATATATTCACTTGTTTTTTCTACCTTATGAGCCCATTAAAATATGACATTTAGGGGCGCCTGGGTGGCGCAGTCGGTTGAGCGTCCGACTTCAGCCAGGTCACAATCTCGCGGTCCGTGAGTTCGAGCCCCGCGTCAGGCTCTGGGCTGATGGCTCAGAGCCTGGAGCCTGTTTCCGATTCTGTGTCTCCCTCTCTCTCTGCCCCTCCCCCGTTCATGCTCTGTCTCTCTGTCCCAAAAATAAATAAACGTTGAAAAAAAAAAAATATGACATTTATTTACATGAATCTAAAACAAAATACCATAGATTGGACTGAATATGTTAATTTCAAATACTTTAAGGCAACCAACCCAATTTTTAAAAAAGTCCTGTTTTCTTAAACTTTAAAAAAATAACATGCTTGGACTATCCAATGCCATTCCTATAAAATCCTCAGGAAAATTTATCTACAGTGTTAGGATAGCGGTTATTCTTCGGAATGAAGGCAGTGACTAAAAGCACTTAGGTTTCTTCTGTAGCAGCAATGTTTAGTTTCTTGAACTTGCTGTTGATTACACAGGCTGGTTTCATTGTGTGAACACCTAAAATCCGTATTTCTAAGTATGCTTCACCTACAAAAATATATATGAACTTGCTTATTGGACAGGATGTGAAAACCACGCCGTTCAAGCCACCAATATTAAAAGTAAAAATTTTAAAGGCCACAAAGTCCATTTCATTTTAGCTGTCTCAAATAAGTAGGCAAGCTCTCACAGGATTTTGGAGCTGGCAGCTGATTTGATCAGCATATAGAAAGGACCGCCATCAGAGAGAGGAAGACACAATCCTTACAGCCCTAATAAGCGTATCTAAAGCATGAGGTCACTGTGTCTAGCTGCTTTGGGGCTAGAGAAAAACCAAACATACAACACCTATCCTAAGGGTTATCTAAACACAGTTGTAAGCAGACCATACCTTATTTGCATCGCCTGAACTCTGAGGCCGCTGTAATCAACCTCTTTTTGTTCAAATTCTTTCCACTCATCTTCATCCTGTAAAACACACACCATTGGATCAAGCAAAGCTATTTGTTAAAATACAACAAAGGCAAATATCAGACTATGAAAAGGGGATCAAATATCTGGAACCTAAAGTATAGACTCATTTTCTGGCCAAAGCCCTTACTTGATCCCGGGGCCGGAGGGATCGGAGGGAGGCAGGACTGGAGGACAAACTAGGCTGGAGGACAAACGTGCCCAAGCAGTCAAATTTCTTTTACCTCCACCAGTTCCTTCAAGAGAGCGGTTACTTTAAAAGCAACCAGGTAAAGTGGAATGAAAAAGTCAATAGTAACCCCACAACTAAATGTCTACCTCAATGTAGTCATGAGACTTATTCTGTTACAGGCTTAGAGGCCAAGCCCTGCCAGTTCGAGCTGCCACAAATGCGATTGTTAGAAAATTCAGCTCAGACAACTGGGCTAAAGTCGGAACACCAAATTACTCAAGAGTCTCAGAGTAGACGTCACCCGATAAATGCTGCTCTAGGCCAGGCACTTCGGCCCCAGACCCATTTCTCCTCGAGGGTGCCGCTGTCCGGGTCTCGGTCCCAGCCAGCGACACAAGGCGGAGGGGCGAGAGCGGGCTGGGGGCGAGGGGAGAGTCCTGTGGCAAGAGGGGAGCCGGCCTGGCGTGGGAAGCCCCCGTCACATGGCCAGCCCCCGCGCCCGTCCGCCCTCCGGCCGGCCCCTCCCGGACGCTTCCCCGAGCGGGCGGCCGGCGGGGGCGGGCACATGGGCGCAAGCGCGCGGCCCGGCCCCTCATCCCGGCCCCTCACCTTAGTC